>NC_030851.1:38712330-38803568 GCF_000208745.1 Theobroma cacao
AGTAACCATACTTTTCATATTTTTGTTAGTTTTTAACAAAAAAATTTGCTTGTAAAGTTGATAAAAATTGTAAATTTTAATTTAATTATTTCAAAATAAGAATAAAATATTTATAAATAGTAATCGGATTCAGGTAATGGATACCCAATGGGTGATACTCGAACCAGATTTAGGTACTGAAATCATACCCGAACCCTACTTGAAACCGTTTATGGAGTACCCTAACTTGGTGTAATTGAGTAGGGTACCCACTGACATCCCTAATCATCGTGTAGTGCCACGTGGTATTACCACGTCATCACTAGATGCCACGTGACATATCATGTCATCATCTCAATGCCACATCATCAAAATGTGACACGTCAATTATGACATCATCGTTGATGTCATCATTTAATGATAAAATTGAATATCGTTAAGAAAAATGATTAAATTGAAGTAATTTCAAAATTAATAGATTAAATTATTTTGATTTTGAGTATAGAGATTAAATTGAATAAAATTAAAAAAGTATAGAGACTAGATAAATCCTTTGATTGAAAAACAATCAATAACATATTCCAAAAGAATTTAAGGCTTTATCCTCAAACCACCAATCAATAACATATTCCAAAAGAATTTAAGGCTTTATCCTCAAACCACGTGAAAGGCATTGGAAAAAAGAAAAAAAAGGAAAAAAAACAGAAAGAAAAAGACAAGTAGAAAGAGACTAGTGTACAACGCCTAGCCACAGGCTAGTGATAAATCAATTGCCTAAATACACAATAAAGATAAACTAGCAACAAGTTTCTTATAATATCGACCTCACCTAGTCGACCCTCACCTTATCTCTACCCTTTTCATTCTCTCTCTATAATAAACAGATCTAAAAACCTTTCCTCGCCGTTCCAGAGAAAAGGAGAAAGAAAAGATGGATAATCGGTGTCTACTGTTGATTTATCTGCTAGCTGCTATCATCTTACTTCCTGCAATATTATTATCAAGGGATGATAAAGAGTTTACCTTCTACAAACTCAGCTTCCGATGGCCACCTTCTGCCTGTAACCAGGGCAGTCTAAAGTGTTTACCTGATACCCTTGGGTATTTTACCATCCATGGTTTATGGCCAATGTATGAGGATGACACGCAAGTGCCTGCATATGATTCCAAAAAGAACAAGTGCACCGATGTCACTCCTACAGACCCCAAAGATCTTCTGGTAAGCAAATTATTATTCTTATATATTTATTTATTTTGCTTAAAACTAATTAGGGTAATTAAATAACGCAAGTAACCCTCTTTAATTCCAAAAAAATAAATCCCAACATAACGTGAAACCTCACACTAGAGATTTAATCACCACATCATAAATTAGTGTCTGATAATGTAATTAAGAGTCAGTGTCTATAACATCTTCTTTTTTGCTTCTAGTCTATTTATTTGTGCTTTTTAATTATATATTTTTTCTTCAATTTACAGCCTCTATTGAAGTCCATCGAAACGACTTTGCAAAAATATTGGCCAAAGTATAACAACTATGCAAATATAAACATGTGTGCAGAAAGTTGGAAACATGAATGGAAGAGCCACGGAATTTGTTCAGATTATCCGGCCGACGAGCCTGCGGAATACTTCGGCGCTACCTTAACACTTGCCCAAAATTATAATTATGATCCATTAAAAGGCACAAAGGTTGTACCTCGAGAAGAGCCTTATCCAGCAATAGAGATTGTGAATGCTGTCAAAGAAAAAGTTAAAGCAACTCCCCAAATTCAATGCAATAAAAAGGACGGAACCCTCCAGTTGCTGGAAATTCGTTTATGTTTTGCTAGGGCAAAGCCTCCTGGCCCCCCCATCGACTGCCCACACACATTTGACCCACAAGGCGTCTGTAAACAGGAGACTGACCTTATAAAGTTCACTCCTGCACCAACAGATTCGCATGGATATAACCAGCATTTCGAGGTAGGAATGGATATGAAGAGTAGTTTCAAGTGAGGACGTATAACGAATAAGAATATAAATCTTTGGAGCTATCTGTACATATTTTTGAAAATATGATAAGAAATAAGCAGCTCCGGCCTTGTACTTTGGACTTTCTTAATAAAATCACATATATCTACTAAATAATAGAGGTCCATTTTATAACAAATGGAATTCATTCTCTATAATAGTCAAATATAATGAATGTATGTACCTACGTTTTCAACACTATATATATATATGTTTGAACTACACAAATTATAGCATCAATTTGGAAGCTTCTCTTTACTATGGTGATTTAATTTTTGTAAACTATTTTTGGTTTGTCTCTTAATTAATTTAAGTTGCATATAATTTTATGATAGATATCCTTTCACTATATATGTTAATTTTATAGTAATTTTCAACTTTCAACTATTGCCTCTGCAACAACACAAATTAATCCAGATATATTAGAAGTGGATGAATTTTGGAATTTGTTAGTTCAAAAATATATGTTCATGTCTCCTTAGCTATATCTGTTTAAGTACATATCTTTATTAATTACTATATATTTATTTAACCATGCCGTCCTCATGTAGGAGACCCCAAGAACTAGAGTTTTAACACTCCATCCCGAAATTTTTAAGTTCAAATCTTGATATGAACAAGACAAAATTTATGGGATGAGAAAAAATTGGTTTCTTATCTATTTACTTATTTCCTGTGGTTCTTTTTTCGATTTTGAGTGGATGGAATTTGTTTGTATATACAATTTCATAATTGTGACAGTGATGACTCAATAATTTCAAAAGCTTAAAATAAGATATTCAAATGAGACCTTTTTATTGAAATCAAAAAACAAATTTAAAACTTTGAATAAATAAATTTATATTTTTGATTTGACATATTTAAATATTTATTATGAAATATAAAAAATATTTAACTATTATAATCATTTTATATTTTTTTAATGGTTAATATAAAATCAACAATCAAAATTTCTAATTTAATAAATTAATTATCACATAAAATAAAGATAATATAATAATATAATATAAACTCTAAATAAATATAAAAAAGTATGTAAAGATTAGAATAATAGTATCTAATTGTTGAATGTTTATTGTAAATCGTAAATGAAGCTCGCAGTTTTATGAAGATAATAATATAACAAACTTCTTATGTATTATTTGGAGGAAATATGAAATTAAAAGGAAGAAAGAGCAAATGACATAACAAAAATTTAAGAGTGAATATTATAAATTAAAAAAATTGAGAAATGATAAAAAAATTGAGATTTATAAATAAATAAATATCATTTTATTAATTAATTTTTACTTTTACATATTTTTAATAGAAAATGAGATAATTAGTTCAGAAATAATAAGTATGTGGAAGTAAGAGAAAATAAATATTTATTAAATATGACAAAATAGATAAATATTTTATTAATTATTTTAATTTTTATATATATTTAATATAATTAATTTTATTTTTATTATTATTATAAAAATATGTCATCTTTTCAAATTTGGGACCTAAAACTCTTATATGGGTGGCTTTACCCAAAGACCAATCCTGAATTGTGATCTTTATATGTTCTGTCAACGATATATCAACAATAGGTCATATTGACTTTTTTTCTTTAAAAAAAAAAGCCAAATCATTGTATTGATCATTGAATAATATCATCAAAGCCTGATCCAATGTTCATAAAAGTTTTTTTTTTACAGGTAATGTTAATAAAAGTTATCAAGCAAAAGGATTTATTTGTTTTGCATTTGTCCTTTCCAACATTTTTTTAATAATTCTTAAACTCGAAACACTCCATCCTTATATACTGAATATCTACTTTAATATATCTATGTAAAAACATAAATTCATACTTGTTATTTATTTCGTAACAACTTTTGAATTAAATTTCCAAAAAAACAACAACTTTTGACTTAAAACACAGTAACGTATCTTTTTTTTTTTTTTTTACTTTAGTAACATATCTTTTATAATAAAATAAATAGGTATCAACTTTCAGGAACATATTTTGTTATAATAAAAAAAAAAATTGTAACAACTTTTAGATCAAGTGTCCTATTCAAAGTCTGCACCACCTAAAATAAAGTCAAGTTTGTGAGTAAATTATTTGGAAAGTTTTCAACCTTTAAACCATTATTATGAAATATTGAAAAGGAGAAAAAATAATCAAAAGACCTATCCAGTCTTTGTACTCTTCAAGTTTGTTTAATTTAATCTTTGTACTTAAAATCGAAGCAATTTAATCTTTTGATTTTAGAAATTGCATCAATTTAGTCCTCCTCCCTAACAACATTCAATTTTACTGTTAAAGAATGACGTCAAAGATGACATCATTGCTGACGTGTCACATTTTGATGATGTGACATTGAAATGATGACATGGCATGTCACGTGGCACTAAGTGATGACGTGACAATATATGATGACATGACAGTGTTGACGAGGCACTAACATGTTGACATGTCAGTGTCACGTGACAAATCAAAAAATTTTCAAAAAAAAATTCTGCCACGTCATAGGAATTAAATTGAACAAAAATATATAGTATAGGGATTAAATTGAATAAAATTGAGATGTTGAGAGACTAAATTGAAAAAAAAATTAAAAAATATAAATATTTAAGTAGATTATTGATATGCTTATTAATAAGCTAAATATTTAAGTATAAAAAATTTATGATGTTAAAAACTATATATAAATATTTTCTTATTTGATTATTTGATTCTAAAATATGTAAATTAATTTATTTTTTTATAAAAATTAAGTTTGAATTCTCCTTCTATAAAAAATTTTTGAAAAAATTTTATACCTACAGTCAAATTTAGATGAATAACTTGTATTATGTTAAAATAAAATAATAAAAAATGACTAAATAATTTTTTTTCTATTTATAATAGTATAAAAATTTAAAATTTATTTAACTTAGTTTTTAACTTAAGTTAAAGTCAAATTAGTAAAATATGTTGATTTAGTTTTTTCTTTTAAAAAAATAAAAAACGGAGATATGGAGTTAGCGATGATTATAAAAATAATTCTCTATTTCGACTTGCTTAATTTGGATATGACAAACCTCTTATTACAATAATAGAATCTGAACTCCACTTTTTGAATTATTTATTTATTTTTTATTTTTTTATTTTGTTTAATATTTCAAGTTATATTTTTTTAAGTTAAAATTTCTTAGATTAAAAACTATAAATATAACTGTAAAGTTATATGGTTGATAAAGTTAAATATAAATATAAATATTTGTAATATTTTATTTTATTAATAAATTTTTTGTAAATTCAAATTAATAATTTTAATTTAAATTTCGTAGAATTTGATTGTGAGATTTGAATTTAAATAAAATTATTTTATAAGAAATTTTGAGTAAATTTAAATAAAAAGTAAATTGGGTAAGAGTTGAATAATTTCAAAAAAATGTGTGTTTGTAAATTGTGAAAGTTGTAACTAAATTAACATATTTTGCTAATTTGAGTAAATTTAAATAAAAAGTAAATTGGTAAGAGTTGAATAATTTCAAAAGAACGTGTATTTGTAAATTCTAAAAATTATAACTAAATCAACATATTTAGTTGTTTTATATTATTTTATTTTAATATAATGTAAGTTATTCATCTAAATTTGATTTTAGGTATGAAATTTTTTCAAATCTTTTTTATAGAAGGAGAATTCAAACTTAATTTTTGTAAAAAAGATAAATTAATTTACATATTCTAGAATCAAATAATCAAGTAAGAAAATGTTAATATGTATTTTTTAACACCATAAATCTTTTACACTTAAATATCGAGCTTATTAATAAGCATATCAATAATCTACTTAAAGATTTATATTTTTTTAAATATTTTATACAATTTAATCCTTAACATCACAATTTTGTTCAATTTAATCTCTGTACCATATATGTTTGTTCAATTTAATCCTTATGACATTACAAAAATTTTTTTTAAAAAAAATTTTTAATTTACCATGTGGCACTGACATGTTGACATGTCAATGCCACGTCGACATTGCTACATCATGGTATAGTGCCACATGACATTACCACGTCATCACTAGGTGCCACGTGGCATGCCATATCATCATCTTAATACCACATCATCAAATGTGACATGTCACTGATAATGTTATCGTTGATGTCATCTTTTAACGACAAAATTAAATATCGTTAGGAAAAAGATTAAATTGAGGTAATTTTTAAAATTAATAGATTAAATTACTTAAATTTTGAATATAGAGATTAAATTGAATAAAATTAAAAAAAATATAAAAATTAGATAAATCTTTTGATTAAAAAATTTTATAATATATTTAAAAAGAATGTGAGGCATTTTTCTCAAATCACGTGTGAAGGGCATAGGAAAAAAGAGAAAAAGAAAAAAAAAAAAGAGAAGTATAAAGAGAAAGAAAAAAGCGGGTAGAAAGAGACTCGAACTCATCGCATGGGCCTAGGCTAGTAATAAATAAATCGACTAAATACACAACAACCAAAGACTGGAAATTTCCTAGCAAGTTCGCAAACAAGAAAAGTAAAGAATGACCAGACCAAATTTATAGAAGAACAAAAAAATAATGATAATAAATTGACCAATCACACAATAAAGAAGGACTTTTCCTAAATAAACTAGCAACAAGGTTCTTTTAACATCGACCCTCACCTTCTCTCTCTAAAATAAACAGATCTAAAAACCTTTCCTCGCTGTTCCAGAGAAAAGGAGAAAGAAAAGATGGATAATCGGTGTCTACTGTTGATTTATCTGCTAGCTGCTATCATCTTACTTCTTGCAATATTATTCTCAAGGGATAATAAAGAGTTCAGCTTCTACAAACTCAGCTTCCGATGGCCACCTTCTGCATGTAACCAGGGCAGTCTGGAGTGTAAACCTGATACCCTTGGGTATTTTACCATCCATGGTTTATGGCCAATGTATGAGGATGACACGCAAGTGCCTCCATATGATCCCAAAAAGAACAAGTGTACCGATGTCACTCCTACAGACCCCAAAAATCTTTTGGTAAGCAAATTATTGTTCTTATATATTTATTTATTTTGCTTAAAACTAATTAGAGTAATTAAATAACGCAAGGAACCCTCTTTAATTCCAAACAAATAAATCCCAACATAACTTGAAACCTCACACTAGAGATTTAATCACCACATCATAAATTAGTGTCTGATAATGTAAGAGTCAGTATCTATAACATCTTCTTTTTTGCTTCTAGTCTATTTATTTGTGCTTTTTAATTATATATTTTTTCTTCAATTTACAGCCTCTATTGAAGTCCATTGAAACGACTTTGCAAAAATATTGGCCAAACTATAAGAACTATGAAAATATAAACATGTGTGCAGAAAGTTGGAAACATGAATGGAAGAACCACGGAATTTGTTCAGATTATCCGGCCGACAAGCCTGTGGAATACTTCGGCGCTACCTTAACACTTGCCCAAAATTATAATTATGATCCATTGAAAGGCACAAAGGTTGTACCTCGAGAAGATCCTTATCCAGCAACAGAGATTGTGAATGCTGTCAAAGAAAAAGTTAAAGCAACTCCCCAAATTCAATGCAATAAAAAGGACGGAACCCTCCAATTGCTGGAAATTCGTTTATGTTTTGCTAAGGCGAAGCCTCTTACACCCATCGACTGCCCACACACATTTGTCCCAGGAGGCGTCTGTCAACAGGAGACTGACCTTATAAAGTTCACTCCTGCACCAACAGAATGAATGTATGTACCTATGTATTCAACACTTTAAAAAACTATATTTATATATATATGTGTGTGTGTGTGTGTGTGTGCACGCGTGTTTGAGCTACACAAATTATAACATCAATTTTGAACTTCTCTTTACTATGGTGATAGAATTTTAGTAAACTATTTTTGGTTTGTCTCTTAATTAATTTAAGTTGCATATAATTTTATGATAGATATCCTTTTAGTATATATGTTAATTTTATAGTGATTTTCAACTTTCAACTATTGCCTCTACAACAACACAAATTAATCCAGATCATATATTAGAAGTGGGTGAATTTTGGGATTTGTTAGTTCAAAAATATATGTTCATGTCTCCTTAGCTCTCTGTTTATTAACTTTTCTTTATTAATTACTGTTCTTGTTTTACTATATCCGATTCCAGCGGCTAGAGTTTAAGACTCCATCTTGGAATTTTTAGGTTGAAATCTTGGTATGAACAAGATAAAATTTATGAGCTGAGAGAGAATTGACTTCTTATTTATTTATTTCTTTCTTCTAATTCTTTGGTCGTCTTTAAATAGTTGGAATTCATTTGTATATACAATTTCATAATTTTGATCTTTATATGTTACATCAACAATATCAACAATAGGTGATAGTGACTAAACTTAAAGTCATGCATGCACTTCAAAATCTGATCCACTATTTAAAGAAAGGGTTTTTTTTTTTGCTTTGTATTTGTTCTTTTCAACATATGTTTTTTAATAACTCTCTAAATTGTAACTCTCCATTCTTATATGGAGAATTTGTAAGAATCTACTTTAATATATTTTCGCAAAAACTTAAAAAATTCATACTTGTGACATATTTTGTAACAATTTTTGAATTAAATTATATATTTGTGATGTGTCTTTTATAATAAAAATAAATGCATATCAACTTTCAGATAAAAACTTATTTTTTATAATAATAATAAAAAAATGGTAACAAGTTTCATATCAAAGTGTGCCGTTTCAAAGTCTTCACCACCTAACAACAAGGTCGTCTGAGTTTGTGAGCAGATTATCGATATGGGGAAAGTTTGCAATGGTTAAAACATTGTTGTGATTGAAGGGAAGTAAAAAAATAATGAATTTTGACATTACATAAGAAAGAAAGACTCAAAGTTGCCTAGCAAGTCCCTAAATAAGAAAATTTAGGAATAACTAGAACACAAATTAATTGGAGATGGTCATCACTACCGGTGGAGTCAATTGGGTGGTGGCAGTCGTCATTCTTTAATTTTTAATTTTTTTTATTAACATATGTATAAAACTTATATATATATATATAATATGATTATTTTTGTAATTACAGTTTACTCACCATCTTCATCTTTCTAGTTTTTTGAGATGGAACTTTTTTCATTTTGATACTGTTATTCGAAGCATTTTGTTGACTTACTCTTGTTTATAAGAATCTTGCTAACAATGTTTCAACCCTATATCAAACTTGATTTTGTCTTACATATGCATGTATTCAACACTTTTTAACAATCTTGATTTTGTCTTGTGCAAACAGTGATTGCAGATAATGGTATATTTCTTTGTTCACACGAATAATAATATTGTTTACCTAGCAATATTTCGACTTACAATTAATTTTTAGTTGAAATTGGATTTATCCAAAGCTAATTCTAGTATTTTAGAGTTGCAGACACTAAAAAGGAACACCGAAACACTATGTTTACTCCTAATCTTGCACATTTCAACTTAAACTTTTATTAATCATTAATTTGATTTCGTGTGCTGCTAATGATTTATAACGAGAAACGAAATCAGTTAAAAATTTGAGACTTTCAATTTAAAATTAGAAAGTCCAAATCAGAGAAATCCCAGCGACCACCAAATCCAGGATGGACAGGACTGCAAGCTTAACGCCATCAATACCACCATCGTTTCCTCACTCTAGCTGGTGAAGATTGCTTGAGATTTGAAGATAAAAAGAGGGAAATCCTAACTGGGGTTTTCTTTCTTTTCAGCTCTTGTAAGAAGGCCTGCAATCACTCGGTGTACTCATAGTATCTATCAATACGGTGATTGGTTTGGTATTCAAAGCCAAGTTAATGAAGAGTGTATGGTGAGCTCAATCTTTGAACCCATTCCCGTAGAGTAATGTTGGTACAACAGAAGGACATGTTCCAAATAAGGTTTTCAGTTTTCAGTCAAATAAATAGGCTCCGGTGCTTCTTTGGTTTCAGTAAGAGGTTGTCTTGGGGAGCTTTCTGTTTGAGTCTTGCTTGTTTCATATGCTTAGATGGATGGAAATCAGGTTGTGTTTTCATTATCATTTGCAATATCAAGTTCATGCAGAAAACATATGTCTCCTCCTAACTCAGATTTCTTGCCACAAACTATCACCACTCTAGTCATTCAATTGCTAGTGTCTTAAGATATCTTAAATCCCAATAGCCAATAAGAAAATATTCAAACAACAAGGGAAGTAAAGTTCCTTACTTAGAAGGGTTAGACCACAAGACCACATGCCATGATTCAGTTGAAAAGGGCAAGGATAAATAGCAGATTTGAGAAAAATACTAGTTTTATAATTCATCACCTGCTTTAATTTTGTATACATGCTTTAGCATTTTTACAAGACATCATTTCTCCCTTTTTTTATTGATGTTGCTGCTTGAAAAACACCATCTACATAAAAAATCATTATCCTTAGGGGTAGGATACCAGGCAGCCTTTCATCTCAACTTGCAGCATCACTCTGAGTTGTATGTTTCTTTGAAGAAGCTGATGCAAGGGAACTGAAGAATAACCAGCTAGATAGAAGTTGGCATTGATCAATATCAGCACATCAGAACAAGTTTAAAAGTCTTCAACTTCAACTTTCACTCTTTTGGTCCTATATTTGCTTGTCCCACTTGATACATCCTGTGTCTAGAAGGAGGATGAAAAGATAGCAGCCTATTCGACAAAGCCAACACAACTCCATTTACTAAGTAAATTAATGCTAATGGTCAAATACCTGAATGATCATTTGATGCTGCTCATTGAAGCTTCTTTTGATATAATTGATACTAGTAGTGCAGAAGATGGGAGAATTAATTGACTGTTTGTGCATCTTTTATCGGTACATGGGCAGTAATTGTTTGGGAAATACTGAGCTAGTTAGTTTTGGCATTTTCTTTCTCTTTGGGATGGACTTGAATTCCTTGATGTCTACTATGTCTACTACAACAGCATCAGATGTCAGAAATGTTTTGGCCACAGATGCTGCATTCTCCAAACAACATCTAACAACCTGCTCCAATGAAAAAAAGAAAAGAAAATATGAGAACTAATTATTTACGTTAGCTAAAACACTGTTGAAACACTCCACTGAAATGAAAGCCTGTAGCCATTTTAACATTGCCTTCATGAGCTGGAGCCTAACATTTTTGAACTGGCTTCATTTTTGTTTACTGAGCTCTTAGTCTAATTTAATTAGGCTACATGAGCTGAAATTTTTGTTACTTATCCTTCTCATAATCATTGCTTTAAATTAGTCAGAGACATCTTTTTAGGTCAACAAGGACTTTCTACAGTATACATACAGGACCCTTGACTGCATTAATAGGCTCATCATAGGTGCATTCACACATAGGTACTTTAATTGATGATACCTTCGTTGGATCCATAATTCCAGCTTTCATCAGATCCTCGTAAGAGTTGCTTGCAGCGTTGTACCCATATCTTATATCATCATTGGATAAGACCTACAAGATGAAATAAGTGAACATAATGAGGAGTGTAACTCCAAAAATGTTTTACACCCCAGTCAATGCTTGAAGCAAATATGATGTGCTGCTGAAGTTCACAGACCTTCCCTACAACAACACTGCCATTAACACCAGCATTTTTGGCAATTAGTTTTGTTGGATAACTTAATGCTCTCTTGAAGATCTCAGCTCCAATCTGCTCACATTTGTAAATATAAGATCATAATAATATGGATATCTCTGTAGATAATAGAGACTGAAGGCATATGCGATATATTTATCTTAAATGATGCGTGTTGACAGAGAAATTTGGAGTTTGATTGATGGATGTATTAACACAACTATTGGATATGGATCATGCCTAATGATTTAATTAATCATGCTGATAAGGTGACAATCGATCACAATTTTTGTCCTGTGCTCTTAGTCTTTGTTCAACAACCAACTTAAACAACTAACTTTAAGAAAGAAAACTAAGAAAAAATTTAGATACCTTTTGTTCTTGGTTGTCCAACAGGCTTTTAATGCCATCTACCTTCGCAGATAGTCTCAAGAGGATACAGCCACCACCAACTACAACACCTTCCTCTATAGCTGCCTGCATTTTACCAAGTCAGAAGCTTGTTTCTTATAATTTGAAAGTCAATCACTTAAGAGACAGGTAATGATGGCAAACTACTCACGATTGATTTGGCAGAACTTAATGTGAGAAATAACGAAATTCCATGTTTATACTGTTGGGAGAATTAAAGATGAGGAGATAACTCTCAAGTTCTCAATATAAATCAGGAACATGCCATTTAGAAAGAAAAAAATCAGGAACATGCTTAGTACTTGTGCTCTGAATTGAGGGTTTATTCTGGTAGATCAACCATACCATGAGAATGTAGGATACCACTGATCCTGGATTTCCTTGATAGTTTACAAGAGGTAAAATCCCTGAATTTGCTTTATGACAATGACTTATAATATCAGCAGATAAACTAGATAAGTAACTTATTTACCTTTGTTGCATTCAAAGCGTCTTCAATTCTGAGTTGTTTGTCCTTCAACTCAACTTGTGTTTGTGCTCCAACCTAAGATTCAATCAATGACATGAAATATATCTGCATTTAAGTTTTTCGACATTCCTAGAGTATCTAGATGTTTCATTGCTAAAAATTATAAGTATATTAGCTCACCTGAAGAATAGCAATTCGTCCTGATAATTGGGCAATTCTGTCATTGAGTATCTTCTTTTGAAAATTTTCTTCTGTGTTCTGCAAAATAAGTACTTAAATCACTTTTCACAGAGAATACTAGACACCTATTTTCTTCAATATTTTAGAAATATCATTAGGGGAAAATATGTAGATTTCTACATCTTAATTAAGCTATAAGATTTCCTTTCCTCCCTCACCCTCGTATTCTGTAATCAATTTTAAACCTGAGGCATTAAGAGTTTTCCTTATAGCCATTGAAAATTTGCAATATGCTAGCTAACATTAGTAGCTCTTTCTGATTTGATTTATTTACATGGTGGAAAATGCATCTTGTACAATTGTGAGGCTGTAGTAATGACAATTAACACAACATGGACTAATATATAGAGGATAGGTGATTGTATAATACTTAACAGTACAATTGATAGAGCAATATGGAACTGTCATAATAGACAGAGTTTCCAAGGAGGGCTTGTTCCAGTGGTAAAAGGATGGGCTGAGGTGTTGAGAGGTCCTAGTTTCCATACCACTGTATGCATTGTGTGTTGCGTTACTGATTACGCAAAGAAGAAAAAACCAAGAATGTTATATGCACCTCGACCAGTCTTTCTATCTGAGAAACTCTTTTCTGAACAGCTTCTCGTGTATTTCCATCACTAACCACATATGTAGAATCCTTAGTTATCACAACCTTAGTAGCAGTGCCCAATACCTCCTTCCCAGCCCTATCTAGGGTCAAACCCATATCATCTCTGATTACAGTTGCTGAAAAGAAGATCAACATGTGAAAAGCCTATAAAAAATAATTAAATACTGTAAAGAAGCAAAATGTTCAGGAATCTGAAGAATTCCATGGGAGAAGGATGGCAATTTAATTTGCTTGCAGAAGTGATTTTACTACAGATTCAAAAAGAAAGCAATATGATCCAAATAATCTGAGGAATAAGGTCCCCTTAATCTTTGACCTGAATTCTAAACAATACATTTTTATCCTGCCGTAGTAAATAAACAGAGGAGCCAGCAAGTTTCAAGGCCAACTCCTGATATGAACCTTTTTCCTCACAAATAGGCAGTAGGTCATTATAGTCCTTTCTACTAGTAGTATATGCTTAGTGAAAATATATTCTTTTATGCTTAGAGCTTGAAATTGCACTTCATTACTAGCACAAAGATCTCAGATAAAGTAAAGAATTCATTGCTGAATCCAAAATAAATTCATAGACAAGCATTCAATGGTTAAACGCATATAACAATAATAACAGTTGTCAAAGCTATTGCACTTAATTATTGGGTATGTATAGCTTCTTTTCTCTACCCTCTGGGATCATATTCCACTGTAAATAATTATTTATGCCTGAAGATGCTATATATCCACTGAAATATATTGAGCCATTTCATTTGCAGTGACTGGTACACTTGAGAACATTCAATATGCAGTAAGTGGTAAACTTGAGAACGTTATTTAATTTGTTTCCAGTATTGTCAGGATAAAATAAACTTGGCTAGCTGATGGAACTGATATATAGACATTTCTAATGTAAGAGCTGACTTGAATATCAGTATTTGTTACCTCCGGTCAAGATAGCAATATCGTCCAAGCAGTGGCTCTTGCGCTCACCAAAGGCAGGGGCCTTAATAGCAGCTGCCTTCAGCACACCCTTGAGTTTGTTCCTAATAACTGGAGCAAGAGCTTCCTGCTCAATATCCTCCGCAACTATCACAATAGGGTACTTCTCTTTAACAGCACTGTCCAAAATTTTAAACATCTCCTTTGGATGTGTGATTTTTTTATCAACCAATAGCAACTGCAATCAAGGATTTCATACCTCTAATCACTTTATAGAACATATGTCATGTTTTAAATACCTAAAGTTCATACCTTGCAATTGTGGAACTCAACAATCCTCTTTTCTGGATCAGTGACAAAGTAAGGGGACAAATATCCTCTATCAAGCTGCATTCCTTCCACAATTTGTAGACTGTTCTCAGTACATTTTCCTTTTTCAATTTTGACTACACCCCTCCTTCCCACATGTTGAAGAGCGTCAGAGATCATTTTTCCTACAGTATAGTCATTCCCAGCACTAACAGCAGCAACATGTGCAAGTTCACAATCCTCAACCTGCAATATATTATCCATTCGCACATAAGGCATGCCTGAGATAATCTCAACTCAGCTTCTCGGAACATATATGAAATATCATTTCCATTTCCAGTAATAATTGGAACATAGAGGGGTTTTTTTTTTTTGAGTGGAAAAGAAGGCAATTAAAAAAGTTCTGCACCTCTCTGGACATCAATTTGAGTTCAGAAACAAGGGCATTTGCTGTCTTCTCAATCCCTCGGGCAATTTGAATTGGATTCATTCCAGCTGAAATTACCTGGAAGAAACAGAATTATTGATTATAAAAGTTGACAGAACTCCCATTTGAAGCTATACAAACCAGAAGCGTACTTAATAAATTGAAATCACAAATACACTTGAATGGGATGATCAGATTGAAATTGTAGCTTCATAGTACCATCTGATTCTTACCTTCACACCTTCTGTAATTAGACCATGAGCAAGGACTATAGATGTAGTGCAACCATCACCAGCAAGGTCATTTGTTTTTGCACCGGCTTGCCTCACTAATTTAACACCAACATTCTCCAACGGATCCTCCAACTCAATCTAAACAATTGAGATACGATTCAGAAAAAAAAAAGAACCAAACTGTATTAAGTTTGAACTACAAGGGGTCATTTTACTCTTCGTTCCTGATATTAGCTTATGCAGCTGTACTAATGCATCTTCAAATATCACTAAATTTATTTGAATGCCCAAATAAACAACTAAATGATAATGACCTTTCATGATAAATCATAGGAAGAGTTTCTGAACATATCCATATTGGTTGAATACCCTGGTGAACAATACATCAACATGAGAAGAGAAATGCAGAAAGGTCTTCTGTGATTCTTTTTAAGTTGCTTCTAGCATTAAACAAACCATATTTGAGAATGTGCAACAAAGATTAAATAGCATATTAATACTCCAAAAACAAGAGCCCCTGAAGTACCAATTTCTGACAGTCCATTATTTTCAAGCAATTTATGCTGGTTATCTTCAATAGCTCTTGATATATTATCCTAATTTACAGACTCCTGTAAATTTCCAGCTAAAGGAATTAGCTACAACAATTCAAGAAGATAAAAACCAAAATTTTTTGGGGTATTAATGAAAACTCCAATTGCCATATCAAGAAAGGAGCAAAAAACAAAGGGTAAAGAAGTGATGGAGTGATGGGTCCAAGTAGAAAATAGAAAACCTGCTTGAGAACAGTTTCTCCATCATTAACAATCTTGGGAGGTCCGTACTTGTTTTGCAGAACCACATTTCTTCCCTTCGGTCCCAATGTAACCCCAATAAGCTCTGCCACTTTGTCTACACCTGCCTGGATAGTACCAACAAAGAAAGAAGAACAGAACACGATGAAATAAAAAAAGAAAAGAAAGCCATCTGGATGTAAGCTTAAGTTTTAGTGATCAGAGTCAGTTGAATGTAATGTGCTTTGATCATAGACAGTGACCTGAAGCTTCTTAGTGGCAGACCCATCATGGTTGAAGTAAATCTCTTTGGCCACGGGTCTGGGTTTTTTCCGGATGGGATAATGTGAAGCTGATGCCTTCTTGGTTCTGGGCAGTGTTGGGTTGGCGAAAGATATTCCAGAGATTGGAGCCGGCGAAGATGCCATGATTGAGTTTTTGGATTGATGGTTTTCGAAAAACAGTTGATATTCATAGATATATATACATGGATAGTATCCTAACAATAGGAAGAAGGAAACTAACAGGATAACGAGAAAATATCTTGCAGTTGTTGTTGGCGCTATTCCATGGCTACAAGAATAGCCTGCCTGCCTGCTCATTGGATCGGAGTTTTCCATGGACTGGGCCTAGACCGGTTCAAGTCGGGCTTTAAGTAGGGTTCATACCTACAAATGTAAGCTTCGACTTCGGCATGGGTTGAATTTTTTTACATAATATTTAAAAAAATTAAATTATATTATTAAATTTTTAAATAAATTTTTATTTTTATTATATTTAATCAAATTTTTATATTTTTATTTCAAAATAAATAAAATTTTATCACTACAAATTGATTAAATATTATTAATTAAAATACTACTAGTCATTTTATGTCATGTAATACTGACGTGACGTGTTAATATGTTATAATAAATTTTAATTTGAGATATCGATATAATCATGTCTTATTGTCACTTGGGTATAAAAATAACAAGTAATTGACTGCTAGTTATTAAAACTTATTTGACATAAAATAAAAATTATAAAAATTTAATTAAATATAATAAAAGAATAAAAATTTATTTAAATTTTATCGAATAAGTTAAGGATTTTACAAGTATTATTATTTTTTATTTGACAAAGAGAGATTCCGAAAAATAATCACTTAATAATATCTAAATTTAAGTAAAAATATATTTGAATAAAATATAATACAAATTTAGAAGTTTTGCCTTTTAAGTTTTTGCTTTACTACCATTCTTAAAAAAATAAAAAATAAATAACAAAACCTAAATAATAAAAACATAAACTAAACAAGAAGTAATATTTCTTATATAAACGAAAAATTAGAAAAAAGGAAAGCTTAGATAATTTAATTTTTTATCATTAGATAAAATGAAAACATTAAATTGAATTTTTTAAGATGAACATTCAATCGAAAATCAATTAACAATAAGAGAAGTAATCATTATTCTATTTATATATATTTAAAATACCTTCAACTTAATAAATGTAAAATTTTTTTTATCACTATTCTGATACTCTCTCATTCGTAAAGAAACAAACGTAACATGTAACGACTCTTCATGAAAAGAACGACAATAGAGATTACTATTTGTTATAATATCATTATAAATTATTTTAAAATGATATTTAATATAAAATTAATCAATAATAAATAAAATATCATAAAATAATGTGTTTTTTTTTATTTCATTGAAATACCTTGAAATGCTAAATTGCTTAGTCAATTCATAAATATCATCGCATTGTTCTCGACATGTTTAATAAATTGTTTTAATCTTTTTATAGCTTGTCGGTGAGTACTACCTCGTTTTTATGATTTTGATAAATAAAATATAGACCTGAAATTTAATTATAAAATTTACTTATAAAGTTAAAAAAAATTACTGCTGATGTATTATTATTATTATAATATTTATTTTGATATCCTAAAAATTTACCCGAGTACCCTAATGATTTGACAGTTGTGTACCACATGCGGGAGAGCTTGGTATCTATTTTACACCTGCATGTTCAGCTAGCTTGCCATCGCACACTGCTCTGCAATTCTGCATCATCATCCAAAGAAAAAAAAAAAAATATTTTGATACGGTTCTCAATGATGTCGATCAATGGCGATGTTTCCTAGGAAAAAGTCACCCATGACTTCCCCCACAACTGGGTATTGCCAATCTTTTGACTTTTTGCTTTTATGATTTCAATGCTTCATTCATGGAACCTAAGGTGAATTGCCCTCACCAACAGTCGTACATAGTGCTACTAATATAAATGATGGCTGCAGCCCTGGTCTAGCTATACCATTACCCCCTATTTAGACATAGCTCAACCCATTCCTCCGAGCTCTCTTTAAACTGAAAAAGGAAAAAAAAAAGGAAAAAGCATGGCAAAGAGTAAGACCTTCGCGTTCTTGATGTTGGCTTTGCTTGTGCTATCTACAGCACAGAGCAGGCTTCTGTCAACCAGTATTCTGCAACAAAGTGATGAACCTCAGATGCCATTTTCTTTACCAGTAAGTATTGTTTCCTGGGAAATGATGTTGTTGTTGGTTTTGGTGGGCATATTTTGACAGGGGTTTTGTATGTTGACGATTTACAGGAATCAAGTTACAGTGATGATGAGTGCAAAGGTTTGGATGGTGAAGAATGTCTGATTAGGAGGTCCTTGGCTGCTCATACGGATTATATTTACACCCAAGAAAAAGATGAGCCATGATCCTCTTGTTTGCTTCTTTACTCTTGTAATGTTTTACCAATGGAAAGTAATCAAACTCATTTTTTGAACTGCTTACTTTTTGATGTTGATTTTACCATTCACTTAAACTCTTATGTACTCTATTCAAGCTATGGCCCTGTAAATTGTAATGAGCCTGTGTTATATGATAGGACTAAATATTTGAACACAAGAACAGAGAATTCAATCTTTAATTCTCATGTAGGCGTTAATTTTGTAATTGGCTCTTGATCAGGTCAGGTGTTGTACCATAAGTAAATAGCAAGAGCATGTGGGTTGACGGTGGATTATCCTTGAGATAGTGGGATGATCTGTCAAATTTCTATCATTAGGAAAATCTTTGGTAAAATATCATGATTTTCTAGTTGTAATTGTACACGGCTCCATTAAATATTCGAAATGAATTATTTTTTTTACAAAAATATATTTCGTTGAACACATAAATTTAATTGTTAGTTAATTGTTAATATTTTTTTGTTAGTTTGATAATGTGGTAATATCTTTTTAGATAATTTTATTTTTTATTAATTTTAAAAATTATCAAATTATATAAATTATAATTTTTAATTTTTAAATTTTTTTTCTTATTCAAAAAAAAATTCTCTAACTTACCTTTTGTCGATGGTCACCTCGAGATTAGATCTGGTTGAGGAGCATCAGATTCGACTAAATTTTGCTCCCAAGGGAAACATTGATCTAGTGCTCCCTTGGGATGTGTGGCTAAAAGAGCTCGACCAAATCATGCTTCTCTAGGGAGATCCGATTAGATCTTGTTATAGGGTGATTGATCGATGTAATAAAGCATTATCAGTCGACTTGAGAGAAAAAAAAAAAATAAATAAAAAAAATATATTTTACACATTTCATATTTACATGTTAACAAATGATGAATTATTTATTTTAAATATTAATAGATTCACATAAAACTACGATTAAAATTTTATGAAATTAGAGTATTTTACTCAAACTCTTTTCAAGTTGCTGTTCTAACAGTCAAAACCCAACCAATATCTTAAATTGGACATGCTAGGAAGTCATGGTCCAAGGCTCCAACCTTTAGTGGGAAGACGTGCTCTGAGAATTGAACCTAGTTTCTTCCTTGGGTCAATTGGGCACTTAGCCCTGAAGTTTATTGGGCTTCAGATTTTCCGAGAGCTGAGATCCTGAAGCTAACAGAACTCTTGCATGCATTAATCAAGACTGAATGGATTTGTCTGTTTTTATTTGAATAAAGTCCTTACTTCTGAGATCCTAGGACAAGTCCAATGCTTTGCTAGATTCCCTTTCCTTGGCGCCGAAATCACTAGATAACTGAAAACTGAAATTGGGCTGGAACCCAGCACTACTTGTAAAGGATTTCAAGGCGTGCCTGTTTCCGTTTTTTCACTGTCATTTTTTTCAGTTCCAGACTTTTTTAAGGACTTATTAGTGTAGATTAGATTGTTTATTTCATAGTAAAATAGCATTACCATATTCTAATTGCATCCCTTGTTCACATTGTGAGGTGAGAGGAGTTCATGATTTCTTGCCTTCTAGGTCATAAGAGTAAATTTTTTTAGTTAGGTTACAGTGATCCTTGATGCTGTCCTTATTGCCAAGTGTCGTCTCTAGAACTGAACTATGGGTTTACCTGCTATCATCACCACCACTGATTGTTCAGGATGATTTAATACAATTTTCAACTAGATTATATAGATTTATGTTGACCTAGCAATAGTTCTCTTGGATCATTATGGTAAGGATAAGCACATTTGATTGCCTAGGAACTAGAATCAATCATTTAAGTTCATGCATTTAAGAAGTGCCTTTAGCATTCTTTCTTTTCATATTGATGTGTCTCTCTGTAAATGGTAACCAAGAACCATCAAGATGAGAAACCAAAAAGAGAAAAAGAAAAAAGGCTGACATGGGGTCATTGAATTTGGGGGGAACTGACTCTGCATTCTACAATTGAGAAAATTTTCCATTAAGATATACATGCATGTGGGTGTGTCTGTTCTTGTCCGTTATGGGGAAAAAAGAACAGCATTTTTGCGGTGAGTAAATTGAGTTTCAACTTAAGCCTCTTCAGCAAGATTATAAGTAGGTGACTAAAGTATTGATTTAATTTTATTAATGATCACTGTCATTACTATTTGATCCCACCAATCACCACATGCTGTTCATTATTATTGTTTGGATTCCTTATTCTGAAAAGACTAGCTTGAATATTGTACTGTACACTTGATATGCTGCTTAATCTGGATGGCCCATTGATCCCTTAAAAAAGATATTCTGATTCTTGAGCCCCAAAGATGCATTCTTTGAATTTTTCTGGAACTATGGTCTGATACTTTCTGAAATACTATTAACTTTAGAATATCATAAAAGCAAAGCAGTTGAAGATTATACAAGAATCATGCAAATTCACAATCTCAACATACAGGATGGCTTATGATTTCATGGACATATTGTTGTGAGAATCAATGAAACTTAAGAACTTATTTTTGGTCAGGTAAACAGTATCGCACTAAGCAGCAGATTTGTTCACTGCTGTAGAGTTTTCAGCCAACAGACAGGTAAAGAAAGGAACTATAAGTACCAATAAAACAATCATCCATAAAGATTAAGAGATGCGTAAATAAGAAACGGTCTAACTGTAGCCTGCATTACCTTTTTATGTGTAAAGAACAAACAAAGCCTGGTTGTTTCCATTTATGCAGAAACTGACGCCATGTCTTGGAAGATTATCCATAACATAGGTGCAAGCACGAATTTCACGATCATCCACGTAGCAACGAGAAAGCAACAGAGATATGGATAGGACTTACTAGTGCAGTTGGTTCTGGCATTCTGTAAAAGGGAACTGTTCAAGCAGCACCTGAACCGTAGGCTGCGGTTGATGTCGCCTTCATTTTGGTGAAAACAATGTAAGCTGGGTTGAACCTAAGCTAGGCAGGCAAATCGGTGCCCTCACAGAAAGCTGAAAATAGTACTTTTGGGTATGTTAGTGGATAGCCTTTTCAAATGTTTTGCTTGGTATAGTAGTTATTTGAATGATGAGCCACTACTAGCAGCACTTCCACCACCATTTGTCCTCTTGCCCCTGTTATTGTGAGCAACACTGGAGATTTTACTGGCTATGGGGCCTCCTTGTGGCATGACTGGATCCTGTTCACATAAGGGCCACCACTCTAAAAGCAACTTGTTTCTTAACCATTGTACAGGGCACATGGAAAAAGAAAAGAAAAATGTTACTTCCCCTTATGGCAGTAAAATTGTTGAAATATAATTCATATTAGGCGTCAGGATTTCTTTCTTTAGTCTCTCAGTGCTATTTACTGTTAGTCTCTCAGTGCTATTTACTGTTCTTTCTTTAATCCATATCTCAGGTGAAATTCTATAAACAGAGTTTGGTGGGGTTCGTAAAATGATTAATAGATAAAGGTCATGATTGAGTGTTTGATTTGTTTCTGATGGACCATTGCAGGTATCATTTTCACATATTATGCTCTGGAATGTTATGCGGCGATAAGAGCTGCAAACAGTTGCTTCAGACTATGGATTGTGTAGGTGACGTATGTAAACCAGTAAGCTGAGTTAGGATGAAATGATCAAAAGATGTTATTGCATGGTTTAATTCTAATCTCATACAGCTCAAACTAAGCCAAAAGCTTGATTAATAACCGTAGCAAACTGAGGAACACAGAATAGTTATATATGGCAAGATAGCTCTCATCTCAATGAAGCAAGTCTACAGAGTTAGCAATTGATTGGTTTGTTGACTCGGCTCTCAGGTGAGCAGTGTTGCAGGGAATGTCTTCCAGCTCTCTCAAAGCAAGAGAATAAGGACTACCAATTTTTAGGTCAGTCAGCATTTGGCGAAGATCGGAGGCTTCTTCCTTGAGCCTTGCATTTTCTTGAAGAACTAGGTCATGGCACTCTGATACATGATTCAACTTGTCCATGAGACTGTGGTTCTCGTTGCGAAGCCTAATCACCTGTGACCAAAGTTCATCCAGGTGCTTCTGTTTCCGCATCCTTGACCTACGAGCAGATTCTCTATTAGATATCATTCTTCGTTGTTTCCTCTCATCGATGATGCTGAGCTGGTGCTCCTCAGCCTCGTCTGAAGTTGAATGATTGCTGATACTTGAAGACTGTGCAGTGAATTCATGAGCAGGCAGTGGGATGTGGGAAATGGGTAGGTTGCTCAAGAATCTATTGAAATTAAAATCTGGTATAGTATTTTGCATCATGCCAAGGTTGGCTGGAATCAGGATTGGGTTTTCTGGTGCTAGGTAGCGGAGTCCTGTGAGCTCACCAGGAATCATGGTTTAAGTTGTGAAGTCGACGCCTGAAACTGAAGGGTTGTAATGTGTTGCAGTGATTGTTTAGCCTTTGAAGGTAGGGGAGGACGGAATGAATGGAGAGCTTTTATAGGAGGAAAAGGGCTTCCGAGGTGGGCCAGTTTCAGCAACAAGTGTAACAGTATCAGGGCTTACAAGAGCAGAATTGAAACATTTATCATAAATATGTGAATGTGAACTGACGGGTTAATTTATCTTATTTATGAATGCTGTGGTAGCAGACGCACAACTCGCTTTACATCCCATCCATTATTTCTAAAAAGGCAACAATACTGCTACAGGTGTTGCAGTCGTGGGATAGTGACGCGTATGTCTGTATGTATGCATTGATGTATATATGCATGCATGAGATCAGGTGTGTGAGCACGCCATAGAATTTTAGATTTGGCTAATCATCTGGCATCTGATATGATGCTTAGAAGAGAGAAAACTTGCTGATATGGGAGTAATAATTTGAGCGAGGAATGTTTTAAAGAAAGAAGAAAAGGCAATTGAGAAATGGTGTCGAAGTCAATCTCAGGACATGTTTTCATACTTCAAAATTCCAGCAGGGAATAAGGCCTTGTGCCTGATGACGCAATGAAGTCCAGTTTAAAAGTAAACCATTAAATTAAACATAGTTTCTATGACTAATTTTATTATAATCAGATGACTCACTAGGCACTTCAAATTTAAGATTGGACGGTCCCATAAGAGTGCAATTATCTAGATATAGTTTAACATCAGGTACCTAAATCCCAGCAATCTCAGTGAGCAAAAAAAAAAAAAAAATCCCTGCAATCTCATTGTCTTTCATTTGAACTGAAACTGGGCAATTTTAACTATGATTCTTGTTTCTCTCCTGATACTTATGCTTGACTTCTTCATCTTTCCAGCTTTTCCTCTTCTTGGAGATCATTCATTTGCATATATGGATCCCTTGAGGCAAACTTTAATCCACCAAAGCCACTGGTTTAAAGCAATAGTCCTGATCAGTACATGAAGCTTTTGTTAGGAAAAGTTACCTTCCATCCTAATAGTTTAATACGTGCCTTGAGTTGCTTTTTATCTGATATGTTGTGGATCAAAAATTATCCCACGACATTGACTGAAGAACACTATAGAAGAGTTATCTTGCAATCTACGTGTGGGAATAGTTCAGTGCCTCTTAACAGGTTATCAATTTTGTTATTCTTTCATGACGTATCATCGATTGGCACGTTTACCATCTCAAGTACCCAAAGCACCTTTCTAAAGTAGTACTATTTATAACCTGAAACTAAGAAAATGGCAGTATCTTTGTCAGAATAATCAGTTTGTTTGTTGATGATTAATTATACAATATTGCTGGTAATCTATATCCCTTGAGGCCCACTTGCAAACATGATAAGGGAAAGATTAATAAAAGAAAGATCAGATAAAAAAAGTCTTGGCATATCTCAGAGGCAGCAACTTGCAAACGCATGTTTTCTCAGCTATTTGTTAATAGATTACCAATATTCTATCCACATCTAATTCGTTTCCGTGTTTAATAACACTACAAAGCTTATTTTAGGTGATTCCCCACTAAAAGGAACCGCTCTAGGCTGCTAAATTCTTAAAGAAAAAGACTAGATAGGAATTGGGGAGCAACTGGAGAATATGTTTCACTGCAAAACATCCGAAGAAGGTTAGGTAAAATAATGTTTTGAAATTCTGCACTACTTCTATATATAACGTTAATCAGTGCATGAATGCAAAGGGAGAACTGCTGTCATAGATAGAAATGATGACAAAAGATTATACTCGATTTACAGAATCAAGCCTTAATATTCCTACTGTCCTAGTCCTAACAGCTTTCTTGATGCCTTATTCCCTTCCTAGCTAGCCTGCGCCGACGTCAAATGCAGCAAAGTTATGCCCCACCTGTTATGAACTTGTCATTGCAAAAGCAGCTTCCATTGTCCTTCTTTTCCCTCATTTTGCACTATTAAAATATGGGGTCAAACTACAGAACTGCCCTTCAGAGGGGTAATATTTATCTCAGTGTTGTTTGACTAAGATGTTGTAGAAGATAGACAGGGAAGGGATTGTATAAAAAATGTTCCAACTTTAGGAAAAGGATTTGTTTCCTTCAGTTACTCATCAAGTACTCCAATTAACATAAAATTTCTCAGGGTTTTGAAGAATTCTGCTCTCCTTTGGGAGGTTTAGTCAGAGTGCCAATGTGTGCTCAACTGTGAAAATTATGGTCATTGTCTTTGAAAATTATCATTCGCATGGATCATACACCTATTATGTAGAGTAGATGAAGAACCAACTTAGAGAGGTTTGCCTTATTCCATTATCTGATAGGACTAAGGGAATGCAGAGATTTGTGATCTCTCATGAATGGGAAATTTGGAAGCATTGTTAAAACCCTTCATGCAGATAATTATTTTTATGCTCCACACATACGAAAAAGAAGAATCAAAGCTAAACTTTTTGAGCAACACCTGAAAATCTAAAGCTGCCAAAAGGAGTTGGACCACACATGATTGACTGATAGTAAGTTTTGTGGGGAGAAAAATACACAAAGCTGGGATATGTCACTCCTACAACTTGATAGCGTGTGGGTACCATAGAATATGCTATTTGTGGAAGGTGAATGGCAAATTGGCTGTTCATCCATGATTTCAGGTGCAGAATATGAGCAACTGACATATATCACTAGTAATTTGACTAATCTGTGTGATGTAAGTTGAATTTTGCCCTGTTCATCAATTTTGGTGGTATCACTCACATTCTTTCTGCAATTAGCAGAATTTAATCCTTCACAGCACTGACCTGTCATGCCGTCTATACCAATTAGCAGTAATGCCAGAAAGCTGTGGCAACTATGATGTCAAATATGTTTAGATTTTAGGAAATGAGATGGGTCAAGAGAAGGACTAGGTCGCTACAAAAGCCAAATCATGAATATGCAAACACCTTTAGAATCACAACATGCATTCAAGCATACACCATACCGAATTAATCCTCTGCACTGCCAAAAATTGGACATCTTTCTTCAATACATGAAAATGCCTTGATTTGATTAATCATTGGAAAATTTCGAGATGAGCTAAGTTTCTGGGGTCCTACCAATTAAAGAAAACAACAAAAAAGTTTGAAAAGTAAAAGAAGAATTAAAAGGGATCATGAATGGCTTATTGCTTTCTTTATCCTCATACGTGCCTGGCCTAAGTTGTTGCTATAGCTAGTATGCAGACAGAGGAGGAGGGGCACCACAAATGTGAAAGAAGTGCTAGGTACGGAGGGGGACTGGATTTAACGCCTAATCCTTTTGGTGCCAAACATCATCTGAGAGGGCAACATAAACACATAATTGTGCCAAGTGGGTCCTTTTACTAGTGACCTTGTGTGTCTGGTGCACCATTCCTGCACCCAATTGCACAGCCCGTCAACTCAACCCAACATGAACTCTCTCTCTCTCCCTCCCACACTTGTGCCAATGTGCGTGGATGTGCACATGACCACATATTTTAACATGTTTGGATCCAAATTCATAATGAAACTAATAAAGCTTAGTTTGTTACATGTTAAGAAGAACATTCAGTTCTCCTAGTAAATTGTTGTTGTCAAAGCGTTAAATAAGTATGTCCATAGTTCAAAATTTGTTTCTAATTCTGGAAGCAATTAGGCCTCCCACACTCAATGATCCCATGGACATTGAAGTTAAACTACTATATTTCACTGTAAGGTGGTTTTATGTAATATCTAAATGAAAAAGCCTTTATCAAAAGGTGAATGAAGCCATGGCGATTGTAACAGGAGTGTCTGCTTTATACTTGCATATTGGCAAACAGTCATTCATCATGCATATTGGTTATGCAATATAGGGTGCATTACTTTTCCTACTGCCTCTGACAATTTTATTGTCTTAAACTATTGGCTACTTCAGTAATGGCAGAAGTCTCTTGAAAATTCTGTGACCACACAGGCTACCATATCAGCATCTGCTTTCAAATCTTTTTAGGCTTCTCCATCATGGAATTGCAAAAATTTTGGTACTATCACCTGTACCAAATGTGCACTGTCTCCACTTTCACCCCACTTAAACAACTCTTCTTTTTTTTTTTTCCTTTCTTCCCTTTCCAATTCTTTCCTGAGGTCATCACATTTTGCTGTAATTGGTTCAAATAGGATAAGCTCATCATCATCTTTCCTCTTCTGCTAAATTTCATGATCCTCATTCCCCACATCTTATTAAAAGACAAGTTGCAATTTCCATCAGTTTTTCTTTACTGATGTTTTTCAAAATCTTCACATTTGCCTTCTTGTCATTGACACATAGTTTGTTTGTTGTTATAATAATAATGGTGGATGGTGCATTTAGAATATTCTGACTTGCACGCTTGTTTTCTAGAGCTGACGTAACTTTGTTAAGGTCTTAATCCACTAACAATGTGGATACTAAAGTTGTTTAGGTGCTTTAAAGAAATGTTTTAGTTTAACTAGTGATCTCCATATAATATATAAATGGATCAGTACTTGTTCATTATCCCTCTGGCTCTGGTTTAACAGTGCTATTCCTTGAGCTTTGACATTGCCAAGAGTTCCTACAGGAGCCATTCATCAATCATTGGATATTTTGTTCATGAAAGGATTGGTGTCCCCATCATATTCTTCCTAGTACAATCCTAAAGTCACAGTGTTGCCAAACTTGCAACCAGAAGACGTGCCACAGTGATCAATCTCTATCTATCAGAATATTCATCAATGATGAAGGTCCACACGCCTTGTGAATTTGTCTTGAAAGTTAATCCAATGGGAAGACCTAAGCTCTTACTGGTAACTCATTGGTCGCTTGCTTAGTGATCTCATGCCATATTCCCGAAAACGAATCAGCATCAAGAGGTTGATATGCGCGATCGATGAACCATCTTAGTATATTATTTGAATTTCTATGAGAATGATTAAGGGGATTCTCCAAGTACCCTGAGCCACAAGCCTCATTAGCCCCACGCATTAACCAGCCAAGTCACTAATGACATATGCATTTAAGCAATATGCTCATACCGGCTTTGTGGAGATGTGTGATGCTTTACTTATCATCATGATCATCACTTTTGAAACCTAACCAAAAAAGTTGCGTAAGCATCAACTTCAAAACTTTGGTGTCTCCATTACCAAGTATATTGCATCATGGGACGACTAGCTAGCTCAAGTTTCACAACAGTTTTCAGACTGCGAACCGATGTAGGGTTAACTAACCCATATATGGTTGTCTATATGTGAAAAGTAGACCATGTTATATCCAACTATGGTTTCCCATTTATGATCTTGCTTCATGATCTATTACAGTCCAAGATTGTTTTAGATATTATGTCTGCCAGTCAATTTACTTGTCCTCCAATGCTTATGTACAGAATTAACATATATATAGCTAGCAGACTGTACCTTATTCACAGAATAAGAAATGAAAAATAATACTACTAGAAAATAGCTTAAATTTCATTGTATTCAATCTCACTGTCCAAGCAATACAAAACATAAATGTGTCAAAGAGCAGCATGGCTGCTTTACCGCAACTGAGTTGCTGACCTCATTTTAGTGCATCTTGTACTTTGTACTGGCATCTGATACATTTTATCTGCCAATTAGTTTTCTTCTGTACTGTATTTTAAGTGCTTGGAGATTTTTAGAATTTACGGCAGGTATACTTGCGGTTGACTATACGCTCGAGAAAGATCCAGGAAACAGGCTCCTGCATTATAGCTAATTCCTCACCCTCTTACTCCTATGGAAAAGTCATCTAGGAGCAAGAATGGCTCATTCACAGGGTATACAAAAGCCACTCACAAAGAGCCAAAAGCCATATGCGAAAGGTCTTGAAAGGCAATGAGTGCATTTTTGATTGCACGAGGGGACACTTTAGGCCTATTGGCCTCCCCATTTTCGAATGGGACAAAATTGGTTGCCTTGTATTATTTCCTTTCTCACACATTGAAGCATAATGGTATAATCATATAATATCAACTTTGTCCATAATTCTGCTATTGTCTTCTTTGTCTTTATACTTCTTTTGATATGTGGTCACTATTAATGTTAGTTACTTGGTCCATCTTCATCTTTACAAACTAGCAATTGCTCTAAACAGCTTTAACTATTGATCCATCTGAACTTATGGATACACACAGAAACAGAAGCATTGTTGATATATAAGACTAACTTTTGACCCTGATCGATCCCTGCAAAGTCTAATGGATGATTCTAGTAGGTTTGTATGCAATTATAATTCACCTGTTAGGTACCTGTCAATTGATGTTGGGTAAGTTAGCAACTTGTGATATAACTCGAGGGGGGAAAAGGGGCTACTTAAAGGTTTCAAGCCATGTATTTGGCCAAGCGAAAGGTGAGTTATAACCAACAAACATAGGACAGCAAGGCAGATCAGTGACCAAAGATTGTAAATGGTGGAAATGGAAGAAAAAAATTCCCATATGGCGAAAGCACCCTGTCTATATCATCGTTCTGTGGAGGTGTTTTTTAAGCATTTTCTATTTATTTATAGCAGAATTCTGCCCTGATAGATTGCCAGGTTGCCCATCCTCGCACCAAAGAAATTTTCTGGCTGCAAGCTTTGGTTTAAAGACATCTACATCTGATGTAACGTTTAAACAATTTTAATTATAGCGATATTGACAAATTGAAGTTTGCAAACTGTTTTGATTTTAGTTATGGACCTGGAATGAGCCGTGAAATTTGTCATCATTATAATAGGAAGGGTAATGGTTTGGTTACAAATTGAGAAAACGAACCTAGACATCCATTTTCAAGCATGTTGCCAATTCCACTGGTAGCATCAAGAGGAGCTGACCCTAAACAAAATCTTTTTGGGTTTCTTTTGCTGTTAATATCTGCAGCTGAGCTCAGTGTAATCAGGAGCGTGTAGGCATGCACTTTTCCAATAGTTTCTCATGCTCACTGTCTTAATCTAGGAACTTTTCAACACTCACCTCCACGCTTTTATCATGTCTTGGTTGCAGGCATGTGGCCTCTGAAACAAAGCCTATAGAGCCTCAAATCTATTCCACTTTCTTGAAAACTTTACTGTGGAGCTACAGGGTTCAAATCAAATACGCCAAAATTGCTTTCTTGGGCCACAAGTGGGTTGGGAACCTACACCATCCAAAATTCTCTGGATCCAGGCAAATGTTATTATCATTGATCCCAGTCAAGACCAAATTCCTGGTTGATCAAGGGGTTTATGGTTTAAGGATTTGGTGATTGATTAATTGTGATGTAACCAAATTTACTCGATCAGAAATAAAACCATGTTTATTAGTATTATATATTATTTCTGAGAAATTTTAGATGCCCAAAAGTTGGAAGTATTTTCTTCTCTCTTCTGCAATAAACCAGGCTCAAAGTTGTTTGTGATGACTGTTAGGCAGGCAAATTCTCCTTTTCTTGTTCTACTTTGTTTTTCACGTACTCCTACTACATATTAAATCTTTCTTGACTTGGTTTTTTTCTTGTTCTTGGTCAACAAAGCAAATTACACTAATATATTTTCTATTTTCTATTTTCTGAATTCTGAAAGATGAATTACCCAGTAGCAAATTAAAGACATGGTATGTTGAGCACACGAGGAACTGGCTAAGCCCATTTTGCCATCAATGACATGAACCCAGCACCAAGCAACACTGCCATATAAGACCAAACCTGGAGCTTCATATTTGTTTGAAGCCTAGGCCCCATAAAATCCGCTGCCAGGAGATCCACCAAAGCCATATAATTCAGCAACCCTGCTGAGCTAGCGTTTAGCAGCCCTACAACAATGAGTTCAGTTGGGCTGGTCTCACTGTAAACACTTGACAAACCAATTCCTAGAACAATTCCGAAAGGAGTTGTGGCCGAGAAGAAGAATGCCATGGTTGCTTTCATTTTGAGCTCATATTCAGCCTGAAGACACAATGTTTATTGATAAGAGGAAAAAACCAAAGCTGCATGGACTAGAACAATCTGTAATTGAATGAAAAAATGGTGTTTGTGAGAGACTGGAGAGTTGGATCACCTGTAGTATGCATCCACCTAGTCCCATTCCCTCGAACATTTGATGGAAGCAAAGAGCAGCGATGAGTGATCTTATCGTGCAATGATTCTCAGAGGCTCCCATTGCAAGACCAATTACCACCGAATGAACTATAATTCCCAACTCTAATACCTGCATTTAGCAAATCTATGTGATTATATGCACAATGCTGGAAAACCAGATAACGACACCTTCGTGGACCAAATTCTGTGACATAAATTATATATATGGATTGATTAATCAATGAAAAAGCATTTTGGTTTGCTTCTAATGAACACTTAGAAGCCTAAAGACACACACATTCAACCAGAAACTGTCCAAAGAGGTAAATGGTCATCTACAACAAGTTCACTTCAGAAAACAAAGAAAATTTGGTGAATTTATATTCTCATTAAAACTGTTACAGGGGCAACGAAAATTGAGTCAAGTTAATCTAGTTTGTTGTGATGATTGTCAAAAACAAGAAGATTCTGCATTACTACAACATTTTAGGATTCAAAGTTTCATACATACCTGAGCAATAACTCGACACCTTAACAACTGTGATGCTTTATCATTCTTCTCAACTGCATGGCCCTGTCCTTGTCCAAAAATCTCTATTTGTACATTCCCATTTTCCAGTCCCGCACCATTGCCAGCATCAGCCACTGAAGCTTTAGCACAACGTTTCTTGTATGTACTCATGGCAAACGAATCCACCATGAGGGTCACCAGCGCAGCCAGCATTGCCGCGAAAGTTGTGAAAGGGAACTTCCTCCACGGATTCTCAGGCAAACACTTGGACATCAAGTCGTCAAAAGCATCCGGTAACACGTGCATGTACCCGGTTGCTAGAATAACACCAGAAGCAAACGCCTTGACCACAATGAATAAGTCCCTTTCGGGTCTAAGCGATGGCAATAGACGAGAAAACAATGGTGAGCACACACCAATCATACTAGATAATAAGATTGCAACAATGGCAATGATTTTCAGCTTCATGGATTCTGCCTTGTCTTGGCATGCATTTTTGGATTCTGCTTCACATTGCCCCGAAGCAAGTGGAGTAGTCGATAACAAGATCATGGTAACAACAAGAAACATGGGGAGTGCATGGAAGTTTGGAACTGAGGCCATGCCTGCCAAGATTTTTGCAGTAACTCTTTAGTTTGGCTCCTTAGGATTTTATATTATGTTGGTAATAATGAGGGGTTCGAGGAAATGAAATATTTTGTTTTGCCTATGATTACTCATGTTTAAGATTTTGCCTCCTTTGACACTTTCTAATTTAGTTATATTATATGTTAAATGTCTAAAATGTCCCCCCTTGTCTTGCAAAATTTAGGTTGGAAATTGTTGATTGTGTGGTAAATTTAGTGAGAAGGTTGGGGTAGTTTGATAGCTTAGAGTGGAATATAGAAAACTTGTGCAGGGCGTGTGTCCTGTGTGACCCAACCTCAGACTTTCCAGACTTTAGACTTTTCTAATATCATTAGAGCGCGCACACGTCAGACATCAGGCTTTTGCTGAGGTGGAAATTTTTAATTTCATGCAATAATAATTTATATGGATTTTGTCCTAGAAAATTTTACCTAAGATATTATTCTCTCTACACTCTTTATTAAAAAAAAATTGGGCAAGTAAGTTGATCTAACTCTAGGAAAAGCATAAAAATCTAAATTTCTACTTATTAATTTGGAGAAATTTGAATATGAATTCGATTAAAATTTAACTCTTCATACTTTACCCTCGATTAAAAATCAATATCAAATATCTAAACTTGATTTTTAATATTTGTTTAAAACTTAAACCTTAAACTTAAAATTAAAATTAAAATTAGTTTATTTATTAGTAGAGCTCTTGTGATTTGGTAGGTGAAGGCCCAAATTTTTAATTTACAATTATAGGAATAAGAAGCGCCAAAGCAACCAACAGCTTCTCTCATCTATCCATTTCATTTCTTCTTCGAAGTTTGACTCTTTGCTCTGAAGCCTTTCTTTCGTCTCAGGATTTCAGAAAAAAGCTCAAAAAATCTCTAATGTTATCACTAAGAGACACTCTTTCCATACCATTTTTAGCATTAACGCCAAAACCCCACCTCAAGAACCATCTTTTTCACACCAAAAACCCAACCCCATATCCAAGACTCCCGCTTTTCTGCAAAAAAGATTTCCTTTCCTGCAATCTCAAGGTGCTTCATTTACATCCCTTTTTTTTTATATTCTTTTCATTTATAGGTCGTTTGAAACTGGTTTGTGATCGTTTCTTGTTGTTGGGATTTTATTAGTTGGTTAATGGGGTGAGGTTTGATGGTCCCATAATCGATGCTAATGAATTGGAAGATGGTGATTTGGTGGTGGAGACCTGCATTACCCACACTTTGCCTCCAGCTTTGACACTTGAGCATGGTCTCCAGAGTATTAAAGAGGCTGTGGATGCGTTGAAGCTCAATCCTCCTTGCTCTTCTAGTGGGGTTTTGAGATTTCAGGTATAAATACACACAAGAATTGTACTGACATTGAGGGTGCATGAATGTATGGGATCCTGTTCATTTAAACTCCATTTTTTAAAATCAAATTTGCATCTCAAGATGGTTTTCCAATGAGAGAGAAATTTCCATTTCTGCAATATCTTCTAGATATATTTAGGGTATGTAAATTTGTAACATTAATACGAATATATATGTACGTGAATTAATACTTACATGATTGAAGTGGTTTATTAGTCAGGTTATCAAGAAGCAAGACTTTAATAAATGTATCATTAATATTTTTGCTTCAATTCTTAGAATCAATGCAATGCAACTCTTGTATTTGCAGATTGCTGTGCCCCCCAGTGCAAAAGCATTAAATTGGTTTTGTTCTCAACCAGAGTCTTCGGCTGTTTTTCCTTTGTTTTTTCTTTCTAAGGAGCTGAACAGGTCAACATGTAAATCTCTATACTTGAACACAGCTCGTGGAGTTTTTGGAATTGGAGCTGCTGTTTCCTTTACAAACTCTTCTTCTGTCCCAGGAGAGCTTAGTTCGATCAAGAGGTTAATGCTATGCTTTTTTGACTTGTGTTTCTTCTTTTTTTCTTTTTTAATATTTTTTGGTAGTAAACATGCTGTCATAAAAGCTTTGAGGTAATGTTCTTGATATCAATGTGGTTCAAATGATTTTTCAGTGTGTCTTTCGATTGTGTGCTAGTTTTGGTATTAATTCAAATTGTTCCTAGTGTTAGCTTCTTGTTTTATGACAAAGATAGAACGAACATTATATTCATACATTTGATATATGTTGAAAAATTGATAAAAGGATAATTGTTGTGTGATGAAGTATCCAGCAATAACCATGCTTTAATCTACTTACTCTATGTTAATTGTTATATTCTTTCCATTGGTTCATGAGCTTCATAACTGCAAACAGCTTTCACTTGCAACTTTCAAGACATCTTGAAATTTAAAATTTTTGGTTCAACAGTTTTTCAGTCACTCAGTTCTTACAGTAATGGAGCATATTGTGGCCCTCTATGCATTTGTTAATAATTACTTGATCACCTTAGCTGTTGTTATATGTTTTTTTGGTACAACTGTAGCTATTCTTAGGAACAATTGACTTGTGTACTGCAATACTAAGATTTATTCGAGATTTTAGTGAAATTTCTGCATTGGTGGGATAGTTCTGTACCAGCGAAAACTCGGATATTATTGACTCCTCTAGGAAGTTGGTGTCTTTGACTTGGCTAATTTGTGTTTGGTTCCACCCCACATTGCTTTTTGGTTTGAATGCAATTCAATTGCACCAACTCAGATGGTGCAACTACTGAAGGACCTTCTTGGAAAATAAGCACTAAACAGAGGAAATTGGACCCTGAAGTTTAATGTTCTTGAATTATGGTTTTTCAATAAATTGAATTTTGAAGCTTCTTTTTTTTTTTCAATTATGTTTTTTTTATTTGTTATTTCTTTGGAAAGCCACTTGTGTTTGATTTTTGAAGGACTTTGTTATTTACTTCAACATGGTTTTTGAACTTATTCTCATAGCTAAAGAGTATACTATAGCTTGTCTGCAGATGTCTCTCAAATGACTCAATCCCTATGTCAACTTATGGTTTTCTGGATATTAATTTCAACACAGAATTGTCTTCTGTGAAGCTTGAAGCTGGTTCTTTTTATCTATTCATTCCTCTGGTACGCTTGTTTGCATTTTGCACATCTTTTATGCACCCCATACCTTCTCTTTTTCCTAATTAATAACTAAGTTTGAATATTATGTGTTTACTTTCAACCTCCTGCTGAAAGCAATGCATGCATATATGATTTTGGATTGTTTCATCAGATCGAGTTAGATGAGCATGAGGATATCTCTATTTTAGCAGCCACATTGGCATGGAGTGATTCTTGCTTGTGTACATTTGAGCAGGCAATTCATTCTTATGAATCAGCCCTTGACCAGGTGCTCGTAGATTCCCACTCATTATGTAGATGTCTTACTTTTGGTTTGCATAATATTGGTATATTATGTTAGGATGACAGTTTCTGAATTCCAATTAATATAATATTTTGATACCAAGTTCATAAGACTTAAGTTAAACCAAGAAGCCTACACCTCTATATTGACTGTTAATTTTCATGACATGATACTTGCATGATGTTCCACATACTTTTCTGTTACATGAAACATCTCTAGTATTTTCGGTAGGAAATTATACAATCTTTTTCATAGGATTTCAGAATTAACAATATTTATAAATTGCATACAATTATCCTTCGTTCTACTTTACGTTGTAAAATTTGACTAAAATGAATACATTAACAATTTTAAGGTAAAACTGAAGCTGTGTAGGCATGTGTGAGTATTTGCTTTTTCATATAAAAATGTTTTCTTGATTTTAAAGTTGCAAAATGTACTATTTCCCAAGTTTTTTTGTTTTGTTCAGACATTGATTTAATTTCTCTTCATCTGGTTGGAATATATTTCCTGAAGTTCTGTTTTTTTCTCTCAGTCCTATTTTTAATGTTGTTATATTTGTTCAGGTAAGTTCTCACTTTTCGCCCACTACAGAGAGATGCCACTTCAAATGCATAAGATCTGCCATTAGAAAACTTAATGTGGTTGAGGACGGAGCTGTGCAAATGGTATGCATTCCGCACTGTGCTTTCCCTTTCTATTTCCCCAAGTTCTGTCTTGTTTATAGGTTCTTGTTTGGATTCAATGACCTTGATTTTCTGCTACCTGAACTTTTGATCTTTGCTTCTTTGAGGATGCTGACGAATTTCAGTTCTTGCAAAGTAGACTTTGATATGGTAATGTGTAAGTGTTAAGTCTGTGCTCCAAACATTTTTCTTCTCTCTCTTCTTTGGTGGGGGAATTGAGAAATCAAATGCCTTATTGTTAAGAATTTTCTGCACTCAGCCTAGTTCTTTTCTGTGTTGATCTGTTGTCAGCCTGTCTCTTTGTTTCTTGAAGTGGACTGAGATGCTGTATAACCTTTTTTAATATATTCTAATTGTTTTGTCTTCATGCTTACCCACTTTTCTGGTCGTCATGTTGATTACTAAAGTCAAATAATTGTGATTTTTGCCTTCAAGCAAAACTTTTTGTATGCATTTTTGACTGTGTCTCTAAGAAGGGGCAAAATTGAGAGTTATGTCAATGTTGTTAGGTGTTATTATTGATCAAAAATGTTTTGATAGGTATACATGAATGCTCTTTCGATGGGTGGAAGGGATTTTGGAGCTTACCCCATGGAACTGGTATCTCCTTTTTCCTGGTAATCATTCATTCTTAATTTTTTATATTTCAGTTTGCTTTGGATGTGGCTTTATTTGTCATATTTGTATACACCACCTTTAAGGTCCAACTAATATTTATGGCCCTTAATTACACTTAATTGTTATTTGAATAGTCTTAATGTATTGATATTTACTTGCAGAGAGGGGCAGCTTCTTTCAATCAGTTCTGTTTCAAGTTTACACCAACTATTGGTGTTGCCTGCAACATGGTATGATGCTTTGTGCTGGCTACTTGCAAAGCATGCTTTTAAATATTTTGTTTGGGCACCATCTGCAAATAGTTGAAAGAAAAACAGTGTTCTAATATTCTACATACTAAGAGTGAGAAGAAGGAAAGGCAATTTGTGGCAGTGTCAATTGCTTTTTTGCCCGAATGCATAGTTACATAAAAATATTTTGTTAAATATAACTGCAAGGTTACGAATTGCTTCATTTAAGTAAAGGAGTGATGACTTTTCTAGCTAATGCTGTATTCTTTGTAGATAGAATGGAAAACATGACCAATTAATTTTTTGGATAAGTAAATTTTGGTTTATCCAAAGAAGAAGGAAGTAAAAATTAAGATACATGCAATTATGTGCTTTCTAGATACGTGCAAAAGAACTTGAAGGCCTGATTTTTTAAGATTGGTCAACACAAATAAAGGTATCATGCTCTCATATTACCATGTATCAAAGATAATAACCCTAATATGCCTGTTTTGCCAAGTGGATGCAGCAAATGATGCTGGTATTAGGACCTTTTTGAAATGTTGCAATAAACAAACTGGATGATGGATGTTGAAGTTGTATGTCTCTTTTTGATTATCAGTTGGATAATGCCAGTGAAATGACCTATTCCGTTCCAGATCGTGCAAATATTAATGCTGTTTGGGCATTACTTATAGTTGAAGAATGTTCTCGCCTTGGTTTGACGGTGAGGTTTAGTCCATAGTCTAATAAGTCTCTACTCTTCTGCATTTGCCTAATAACTCTTCATTGCAGTATTTTTGTGTAGCTCCAGGATCCAGGTCATCTCCCCTTGCTCTTGCTGCTTCTGCTCATCCCTTAGTAACCTGTATTTCATGCTTTGATGAGAGATCACTGGCATTTCATGCTATTGGGTATGCAAGAGGATCTCAGAAAGCAGCAGTCATCATAACTACGTCAGGCACTGCAGTTTCGAACCTTCTTCCAGCTGTGAGTTTCAATAGACATCTATGAAAAGTTCAGATTTTATTTTATTCCCAGTCAAGGAACATCATATGGTCAATAATTTTCCATTCTTTTAGTTAATCAATATGCCTATAGGGCCTTCACTACTTATCTTTTTACAACATTCTATCCTGCATAATCATAATTGTGGTAATGAAAAATCTTTATATGCACCCTCTATTTTCTCGGTTACTCACTCGAATTAGTTGCATGTTCATTTATGATGGTTGTTTCATTCTACCTTGTCCATTGTATGCAAATATTTTGCATGCTTATCTTATAATGCATGCCACCTAATTAAAAAGTTATAATTATGGATAATATACAGGTTGTCGAAGCCAGTCAGGACTTTGTACCACTTCTAGTACTCTCAGCAGATCGTCCTCCAGAGCTTCAGGATTGTGGAGCAAACCAATCAATCAATCAGGTAAAAATAAAACTGAAATCATCTTTTAAAATTTATTTGTATTTTCTTGTACTGTAACTATTTATACTGTTCATATCTTACATTTATATATATACATCCATTTTCTTATTTATTAGAATTTATTTTGTTTTTTGCTTGCTTCGCAACTGATTATACTCTTGATATCTTACATTATACATATATATCCATTTTCTTATTTGTGAATAACATCTTTCTGTTAATTTGGATGCTAGGTAAATCACTTTGGTTCTTTTGTAAGGTTCTTCTTCAGTCTTCCTCCCCCCACCGATGAAATCCCTGCACGGATGGTACTTACCACACTTGACTCTGCTGTACACCGGGCAACATCTTCACCAATTGGACCTGTTCATATTAACTGTCCTTTTAGGGAGCCATTGGATGATAGTCCAAAAATTTGGAAGTCAAGCTGTTTGGAAGGATTAGATACTTGGATGTCTAATGCTGAACCATTTACTAAGTATATTCTAGTGCAACATTCTTATTTATGTAATAATAACACTCATGGCCAAATGGAGGAAGTTCTAGAAAAAATTCAAGGGGTTAACAAAGGGCTCCTACTCATTGGTGCCATTTGTACCGAAGATGAGATGTGGGCAGTTCTTCTCTTGGCTAAAAACCTTCAGTGGCCTGTTGTGGTTGACATCTTGTCTGGCTTAAGGTTGAGAAGGCTCTTGTCTTCCTTTCTTGAAGTTGAAGAGAATATCTTTTTTGTTGATTATCTTGACCATGCATTGCTCTCAGATTCAGTTAGGGATTGGGTCCAGTTTGATGTAATTGTTCAGGTATAGCTCTACTTCTTTCCTCTTTTACAGGGTTTACCACCCTGTTGTATGTCAATGGATGTTATTGTTTTTTCCCCTAAGCATCTTGGAATGAAAAATGTTATTAAAGTCTGAAATAAATGTAAATGTTACTAACTGGTATCAAGTGGGATTTTCATCTGGATCATGTTGTTGATACCAAGTTATTCATAATCACATGCTTTTCTTCTTTTTGATTTCTTCTGATTCTTAATGATGAACAGATTGGGAGTCGTATAACAAGCAAGCGTATTTCTCAGATGCTAGAGAAATGTTTCCCATGCTCATATATCTTGGTTGACAATCACCCATGCCGTCATGATCCTTCACATTTTGTAACGCACAGAATCCAAAGCTCTGCCATTGAATTTGCTAATATTTTACTTAAAGCCCGAATTCCACATAGAAGCAGCAAATGGTGTGGTTATCTACAAGCATTGAACATGATGGTATTGATCTAAATTGTGATTCTCTCCATGTTTCATTTAGCTGTTTGTTGAGTATTTTATTGCTTCCTCCATGGTCCTTGCTTTCATGAGTTTCATGTTTACTAGGATATATGGCTCAATAGGTTAAATATGGTTGCACCTTGTGTTTGGTTGGTCTAGCTGGCAGTGGCAACAATTGAGGACCAAATGAAATTAGAAAGTGTAACTAGAATAGTCCTCGAATACCTTGTTTTTGTATTATCATAGTTGCTTGTTACCATCAGCATGAGTTAATCAATATTTCTCTGTATTTAGGGAATTTGGACTGATTTCATCTTGCTTCTAGGCTTTAATTTGTTTATTTTGTCTAAAAGGGAAGCTCTACAGTATCTTGTTTTTTTTGCATTTTTTCTGTTTTCTCTCGAAAGTAGATGATGCAGAGAGTCTTGCATGGATCTTATTTGACTTGCATCTGATGGTGGGATAAATGAGCTTGTATAGTGAGATATAGATTTTCTTTACTGATAGTTTGTTTCTGTGTAAATTGGTGATATTGTGGTCTATTGTCCTTGCATCCTCCTTTGTTCTACCTGTAAAGTTCTGTTGCCATTTATTGTAGGTTGGACAAGAGATATTATTTCAAGTTTCTGCTGAACACTCCTTGTCGGAACCTCATATTGCACATGTAATTTCAGAGGCACTTTCATCTGAGAGTGCTCTTTTTATTGGGAACAGCATGGTAATACGTGATGCAGATATGTATGGATGTAACTGGAAAAGTGATAATCACAGTATTGCAGATATGATGTTAAAGACAGAATTACCGTGTAAGTGGGTATCAGTTGCTGGAAATAGGGGTGCTAGTGGAATTGACGGTTTGCTCAGCACAGCTATTGGTTTTGCTGTTGGATGCAATAAGAGAGTATGTATTCATTTTATTCCTTTTGGCATTTCTGAAACAGTTATACACGTTACTTTTCATAATTCTTGTTCATTGTTTTAGGGGCTATTCCTTTTTACTCCTTTCCTGTTTTGTTATTTAGGAAGAGAAAACTGAGCATTTTTTATTCATAATACGTCATCTATATATACAGCCTAAACATCTCTAAAATAGGAAAAGAATAAAGAAAATAAATCCCTATAATTATGATAATTCCCAATCCCTATAATTATGGTGATTTTTAATTCCTATAATCACGTTTATTAATAAAATAATATTTACACATTTTCTATTCTATAACACTCCCCCTCAAGCTGGAGCATAGATGTTAATCATGCCCAGCTTGCTACGAATATAATCAACTTGAGGTCCATTCAACGCTTTTGTGAAGATATCTCCTAGTTGGTCTTCAGTTTTAACATATCCTGTAGAGATGAACTTCTGCTGAATCTTTTCACGAACAAAATGACAATCAATTTCAATATGCTTAGTTCGTTCATGAAACACAGAATTGGAGGCAATATGGAGAGCAGCTTGATTATCACACCATAGCTTTGCCGGCAAAGAAGACTTAAGACCAACTTCACTTAATAGTTGATACATCCATACTACCTCACACACAGTTTGTGCCATAGCTCTGTATTCTGATTTTGCACTAGACTGAGATACTACATTCTGCTTCTTACTTTTTCATGAAATCAGATTTCCTCCAATAAAAACACAATATCTTGTAGTGGATCACTTATCACTCTTGAAACCTGCCCAATCTGCATCTGAAAAACATTCAATATTAGTGTGCCCATGATTTCCATAAAATAGACCACATCCTGGCACCCCCTTCAAATAACATAGGATTTGTTCTAAAGCTGCCCAATGGTTAATTGTTGGAGCAAACATAAACTGATTGACAACACTAACAGAGTGTGCAATATCAGGACGAGTCACTGTAAGATAATTCAATTTTCCAACCAGCCTTCTATACTTTTCAAGATCTTCAAACAATTCATCATCTTCTTTTGTAAGTTGCAAATTAGGAGTCATTGGTGCATTATACGGTTTAGCACCTAATTTTCTTGTCTCAGTCAACAAGTTAAGAACATATTTTCTTTGAGACAAGAATATACCTTTCTTACTCCTTGACACCTCAACATCCAAAAAATACTTCAACAACCGTAAATCTTTTGTCTGAAACTGGGTATGAAGGATTTGAGAGATGAAATACCTGCAGTGTCACTCCCAGTACTGACAATATCAACATACGCTACTAGTAAGATTATGCCTGCCTTGTACTGTTTATAAAACACTGAGTGATCACACTTACTCTTCTTCATCCCAAACTCCTGAACTGCCTCACTAAATTTGCCAAACCAAACACGAGGGCTTTGTTTTAGGCCATACAAGGATTTTCGAAGATGACAGACCTTCTCATACTCCCCCTGAGCAACAAACCCAGGTGGTTGCTCCATATACACTTCCCCCTGGAGGTCACCATGTAAAAAAGCATTCTTGATATCTAATTGATGTAAAGGCCAATCATAGGTAGCCGCCATAGAGATGAATAAACGAATAGAGGTAAGTTTAGCTACTGGAGAGAAAGTATCAGAATAATCAACACCATAAGTCTGGGCATACCCTTTAGCAACAAGATGGGCTTTAAGTCGAGCCACTGATCCACCAGGATTTAACTTTACAGCAAACACTCATTTGCACCCAATAGTTTTCTTCCCAGTAGGCAAATCTACCAAATCCCAAGTACCATTACCATCTAAAGCCACCATCTCCTCTACCATAGCAGCACGTCAGCTAGGATGGGACAAGGCTTCATGAACAATTTTAGGAATTGAAACATAATCCAAGGATGCAACAAACGAACTAGAAGAAGAAGACAAGTGATCATAAGAAACAAAGGATGAAATAGGATAAGTACACTGACGTTTACCTTTGCGAAGAGCAATAGGGAGATGAAGACTAAGATCATGATCAGTGGAGACTGGATCTGACAGTGAAAGGATTGGTAAAGGACATGTGGTCTGAGCCTCTGGTTGTCTAGAGTAGACATGGACAATAGGTATTCGAGCAGGTGCAGGATCAGGTGCAAGAATATCTGTGGTATTGACAGAATGGGTTACAGTGTAAACTAGTAGATCATCTTCCTCCCCTTGACTATCATAACTAGAAGATGAGGAAAAAAAAGGAGTATTTTCAAAGAAAGTGACATCTGCAGAGACAAGATATTGGTTAAGAGTAGGAGAGTAACATCTGTAACCTTTCTGAAGACGAGAATACCCAAGGAAAACACACTTGAGAGATTTTGGATCTAATTTGGTGACTTGGGGACGAACATCACGAACAAAACATGTACTACCAAATGTCCTAGGTTCAATAGGAAACAAAGACTTGGAAGGAAAGAGGACATTATAGGGAATATCACCATGAAGAAAAGAGGAAGGCATCCGATTAATCAGAAAACAAGCTGTGGAGACAGCATCAGTCGAAAACTGTTTAGGAATTTTCATCTAAAAAAGAAGTGCTCGGGCTACCTCAAGGAGATGTCTATTTTTTCTCTCGGCAACTCCATTTTGAGAGGGTGTATCAATACAAGAAGATTGATGGAGAATGCCATTCTGAATCATATAGGACTGAAATTTATTGAAAAAAATATTCTTTAGCATTATCACTTCGCAATGTGCGCACAAAAACATTAAATTGTGTTTTTATTTCAGCACAAAAGGCACAAAAAATAGAGAATAACTCAGAACGATTTTTCATTAAGTATAGCCAAGTGACACGAGAATAGTCATCAACAAAAGTAACAAAATATTTTATATCAGATTTAGACACAGTAGGACAAGGACCCCGAACATCAGAATGGACTAACTCAAAAGTGGACATAACCCGTTTATTGACTTTAGACACTGAAGAGAGATGATGATGTTTGGCAAACTGACATGACTCACAATCCAACGAAGATACATTTTGAAATTGAGGAAATAATTTTTTTTAAGGAAGACAGAGAAGGATGTCCCAACCGACAATGCACCTTAAAGGGGGTCAATACACTTGAACAAGCAATGGATCTTGGCGCTTGTGTGTCAATGAAGTAGAGACCTCCAGATTCACGACCTTTACCAATAATCTGCTTCGTCATAAGATCCTAAAATAGACAAATCGGGAAAGAATGAGATACAAAAATTCAAAGCACGAGTGAGTTTACTAACAGAGATTAGATTAAAAGAAAACTTAGGTAGGTTTAAGATATTGGACAATGAAATTGATGGAGTTGGATTAATAGTTCCAGAACCAAGAACACAAGAGGTTGATCCATCGGCTAAAGTAACATTAGAGGAGGTTGTATGTGATTGGAAAGTGAAAAATAGATTTGAATTACCTATCATATGATTTGAGGCACCAGAATCAATGACCCATTTGGATGATGAGGAAATAAGACATGTAGTGGAGTTACTTGATTCAGCGATAGCTGTGATAGGAGAAGTAGTGGATTTTAATGATTCCTGGTACTGAGAGAATTGAGCAAACTCATTTGCAAAAACTAGAATAATCTTATCAGAAGATGAAGTATTAGAAGTTGCAACATTTGCTGATTGACCTTGTTGAGACTTATTTTGGAGTTTCCTACAAAAACGCTTTGTATGGCCCGACTCATGACAATAATAGCACACAATTCCTCTCGACTCTTGACTACGACTATCAACATCTCGGTTACGATTGCTCGTTCCTCCTCCTCTGTTACCACTTCTATTATTCTAACGACTTACAAGAGCACTGTTATTAGTTTGAGCCAATGTAAAGTTCGAGCTTTCTGTACGAAGTACTTTCATAAAGGTGTTATGCAGAAAAGAGATCTCGGAACCAGAATGAATTTGAGATTTAACAGTCTCAAGCTTTGGAGGGAGACCCACAAGAAAACTCATAACCGCCATTTGCTCCTGTTGAGCCTGCTGAACCTTCACATCAGGACTAAAAGGCAGCAAAACATTAAGCTCCTCATAAATTCTTTCAAAATTCGTAAAATAGGCTATGAGAGACTTATCTTGTTTCTCTGCACGATAAAAAGCTTTACATACCTCATAAATATGAGGGATGTTCGCTTCTCCAGAAAATAAAAAATCTAAATAATCTATCAACTCTTTAACAAACTCACAATGATTAATCAGGCTAATAATCTCACTATTAATGGAATTTCGAATTTCCAAGAACAACTGTGCATCTTCCCTCATCCAAGTTTGCCTTGTGTCATCAGTAAGAGGATCATTAGTAATATGATCATTCTTATCAATGCTTCTTAAATAGACCTGAACTGTCTTGCTTCAATTCAAATAATTCAAACCATTAAGTTTATGTTCTGTGATCTTTGTCATCACAGGAATCACATCAGCCACTACCATTGATTTTTTCTCTGGCACAGACTCTGCCATCTTGAAAACCTAGTAATAAAACCCAACAAGAATACCAAACTATCTTGTTGAAACCTTCCGGCGTGAAGACCAGAAGAGAAGACCGGAGTGAATCTCCGATAGATGGCCGGATTGGGGAATAGAACAAGAAACTAAGAACTCTGTTTCAAAGGAAACAGATCTGCCAAAACAGCTCTGATACCATGTTATTTAGGAAGAGAAAACTGAGCATTTTTTATTTATAATACATCATCTATACATACAGCCTAAACATCTCTAAAATAGGAAAAGAATAAAGAAAATAAAATCCCTATAATTATGATAATTCCCAATCCCTATAATTATGGTGATTTCTAATTCCTATAATCACGTTTATTAATAAAAGAATATTTACACATTTCCTATTCTATAACATGAATTACATGGAATGCAAGAATGACATCTTTTCTAGAGATAGCAAACATAGAAAAATCTAATGTTTTTGAACTTCCTTAAGTAAATACATTAGTTTTCTTTTTTCTTTTTTTCTTTTGCACATAATTGATAAAGCTAACTTCATGGGGAACAAGGGAAATCTTTTTTTAAGTTCTTTTTTCCTTTTTTCATTTTTTAAGTAATAAAATCCTCTTAGATCCTGTTGCCACATAGTGCTCTGTGATTTTATTGGAAATTCAATGCATAATAGTGAACTGGACAGTTTTTGACTATTCTATATTGTTTATTGGAGTTGTTTGTGAAATCCTTTAGCAATTGAGTTGCATTGATGCTGGTTGGTGAAAGAATCTCATTTGAGAAAGAAATATGTATTTGATTGCATATAGGCTATTTACCCTTCTTTATTTTGAATGCCCATTACTCACTCATTCAAGCCTTGTGATGCCTACATCTCTATCTGGTCTAGTTTCATTTACCTATGTAGTTCCAGAAGAATGAAATAAACTGTAAATTCTTGTAATTAATTTAACTTTTATATGCTTCGTATTACATTTTCAGTTTCTCTTCTTGTTTTTTTATTCCATTTTACTTTTCCATTTTTACGTTTGTATCCTAAAATTATGTTTAGGTGCTGTGTGTGGTTGGTGATATTTCTTTCCTTCATGATACAAATGGCTTGGCAATTCTGAAACAGAGGTAAGATTCCTTTTCCTCCATGTGGTTAAGCAATAATCTCTAGGGAAAAAAATCTAAAAAAGGGAGGGGTTGCAGCTCTGGTTCATGGGAAGTAAAGGATACAAGGACCAGAAGAAAATAGAAAGGTAAAAATGAATACTAAAATCTAAAGCATCTTGAAATTCAAAGAAATAATGGGTAAAAGTGAACTTTGTGTTATAAGCAAGCTAAGCAAATAAATTTCTTGGGGTCTCCCTTTTTCTTTGGCTTGTTATGTACACTTCTCTCTTTCAATTGCTTTAATAGTTTCTTTGCTCAACAATTCAATTGCAGTAAAGCACTCGTGATTGAGGCGTAACATGCTAGACCTACATATAGTCCCATGAATGTCATCAGAATTATGTTACTTTACCTTTATAATCTCTCATCACTTAATGTACACACATGTACCATGCATGTAATTGGTTCCTTGGAGAAAATTTTGATGGTTTCCATTCTCTAAACAGTTTTATAACAACTCTGATGTAGCATTTAATGATTTCCTTGTTGATTTATTTACTGGAAGATGGACCAGGGAAAAGTTTTTTACTTTCAATTTCATTGTTTAAAGGATGTTGCGGAAACCGATGACAATTCTTGTGATTAATAATGGTGGTGGTGCAATATTCAGCCTTCTCCCAATTGCAGATATAACTGAACCAAGAGTGTTGAATCAGTATTTCTACACTTCCCATAACATTTCAATCCACAAGCTATGTGAGGCACATGGGTAAAGCCTACAACTTATTGTTGGTATTTATGACATAGTTCTCATGGCAATCACATGATTATCATGCTTGCATTGGATGCCATTCCACCTATTTTCTGTACTTCCTTTTAAAGTTTTATTTCTTTTTTTTTTTTCAGTTACATGTGGTTATATGATAATTGCAGCATATGTTTGAATATGTGATAATGAATGCTTTGCCTAGTAATTTCAATAAATCCCAAAATTTCATGTAATTTTTTTACTAAGCAAAGAATGCAATTATCCAAGTTGGAATATGTTGAGTTTGTGTCAAATTGATGATGTAAAGTGCCTATTATGTCTTAACTTATATTCTTCTGAAATTTCCTATTTATGTGTGTAAACAATTTCTTGAAGGCAATAATATTTCAGACGTAATATACTTCCTTTTAGATAATTAATATGCTTAAGTTACTTTTTAGGTTCAAAGTTTTTTACATTCCCTTTGCGGTTCAAAATCTTTTGCAATTCTTCTGCAACTATCTTTTTTCTTTGATTTTTTTGATGCTTTTTTCTAAATACTATTTAAAGCTGCCATAAATTTCAAATTATTCCATGTTATGAGAAGTCTAAATTCATGGTTTATGCTGAATTGTTTCAAAGAGTAATTTGAAAAGCCTTAGCTGTAAAACCAAATTCTAGAAGTGAAATGTGGAAAAACTTTATTTCGTCAGTCAAAATTCTAAATACTGAATTGTTATCTTAAATAACTATAGAAGAAAAACTGAAAAAATGAGAGAGGGGAAGGGGAGGCTGGAGTTGGGACCTGAGAAGGTGAAGAAGCTGATAACCCCAAACTTCAATTATAAATTTTCTTGTAGGTTATAACCCATTCATCCTTTTGTTAGAAAATTTGGTTTATCAAAAGTCTCAACAACAGAAGTAAATATTTGGTTCAAATGAGTGGGAATCCAGAAAGAATAGAGCAATAAATAAACAGAAGTAAATGAAAGTAGCCCTATGATGGGGATAATAGGAGTCATTTTAAAAATGCTATTGTTGGTCATAAGAAATATGGAAAACATATTTTAAACTGATCCATACTGCTGGTGTGGCCAAAGCTGAAAGTAGGTGATATGTATGTACTTAATCATGCTATGTCAAGGTCAAAGAGGGATATAAACTAAAGCTGCTAGAAAAACCATATTATGATGTATTCAGTTGAAGATATATTCCTCAATAGAGCTTAATGGTGAGAAAAGAATGTATTGCCATAACTTGGTTCAGGTTATGTCTTATGCTAATGTATCAACAAAAAGCTTTGAACTCATTTCTCAGGTAAATAAGTCATCCAGGTATTTCTGGATTTGTGTTTTGAAAGATAGTACATCATACCTATTCACTTGTTTGTGTGTCTTTGTATATGATGAGGATTAATTAAGTTCTTTATGATTTGCCTTTCTCTGTAGCAAATTAGCTCCTTAAATTGCAAACTTTTTTGAAGGTTTTACATTGGAGACCTCTCAATAGTTGATAAATATGCAGTGTGAAGCATTTGGAAGTAAAGACAAAAATGGAACTACATGAGGCCTTATTCTCATCTCAGCAAGGAGAAACAGATTGTGTCATTGAAGTTGAGAGTTCCATTGATGCTAATGCCACTTTCCACAGGTAGTTAGGTTCTAAAGATTCTTGAGTAATTATGATTTCCTAGTTAACAGGTCAATACCTGCTCATTCTGCTAATATATCTTTCTCTCATTCTCAGTGATATAAGAAAATTCGCTTGCCAAGCAGCTGATCATGCTTTCAGCATCCTTTCTAAACTTTCTCTTCCAGAATCTATGTCACAAGGGTGCTTTCACTGCAAAATCCATTCAATGAGTTATTCACTCTATAGGTAATGCTTTTGTAAGAAGAATAGTTTGAAACTTTCTTAACTTTGCTAGTTGTGGGGGTTATTTACATCTTTCAAATTTGTGTGGCTACAGAATTCCACTTTGCGCTCCACCTACTTCAAGTTTGTCTGATTCTGACCGCACTAGATTTTATAGAGAAGGTTTTATTTTGTCTTTGACTCTTGAAGATGGAAGTATTGGGTATGGAGAGGTTAGTTTCTATTAGATGCATTATTTGCTTGTTTATAAGTTCGTGTGTTATTATCACAGTTTTTCTTTTCCCTTTTTCTTGAAATAATTATTGTATTATCCTTTTGACCAGTTGGTTTCCATAGTATATTCTGTCACCCTTGTTATGTAAGCTGCTGTTCGGTCCTATTTATTTTTGCATTACTTTGCTTAAACAGGTTGCACCTCTTGAAATTTGCCATGAAAACCTGCTGGATGTAGAAGAGCAACTTCGTTTTCTTTTCCATGTGCTGCAAGGAGCTACAATTAATTATTTTCTACCAACGCTCAAGAGTTCATTTTCTTCTTGGATATGGAAAAATTTAGGAATTCCGGTAGGTGCATCTGTCTTCATTCTATTAATTATGTGTATCTAGCAAACAGAATGCTAAGATGAAAAATCTGGAAAATGAAAAGAGAATGAGAAGAATGGTTGCTACTAAGTGCATGTATCTTCTACATTTTGAAGTGGAACCTGACCTTCAGTGCTTGGCTTCTTTAATTGTTGTTATACAGGCATGTTCTCTCTTTCCAAGTGTTAGATGTGGTTTGGAGATGGCAATCCTCAATGCTATAGCAGTAAGCCAAGGTATGACTTTATTGAATATTCTTCATCCTCAGGGGGCAAAAGAAGGAGAAAAATCTGAGAGATTGCCAAGTGTTCGGATATGCGGTCTTATTAATAGTAGTGGAACGCCGGAAGAGGTTGCTTGTATTGCTAATGCTCTTGTTGAAGAAGGGTTTACTGCAATTAAGATAAAGGTAAGTCAAACTTAACTGATAATGCTTTCGATATTTCATTTCACTCAAAATGATTCATTAGTTTTTTTCTTTCCTTTCTTTTCTGGATTTCATTTTTTGCCAAGACTACTGCAGCATATGACTAGTGATTCTTATAAAGGTCCTTTATTTCTTAAACTGTAATTGGCTTATGGATAATTCTGCTATGATAGGTTGCACGTAGGGCAGATCCAGTTGAAGATGCTGCTGTTATACAGGAGGTAAGAAAGAAGGTTGGTTGCCATATTGAACTTCGTGTGGATGCCAATCGTAACTGGACGTATGAGGAAGCTATCCAATTTGGCTGCTTGGTGAAGGATTGTAACCTGCAATATATTGAGGTATAACTTGTAGAAAATTAGTTTATGTGATTGCTTTACTCCCTCTTAGTTCCAAGTGGATTAATGATTTGGATAACATTTTTGGCGTTTCATGTTATGTGACTTTTAACATTCGTATATTCCAGGAGCCTGTTCAACATGAGGATGATATTATAAGGTACTGTGAAGAAAGTGGCTTACCTGTGGCATTGGATGAAACTATTGATAATTGCCCAGAAAATCCTCTCAATAAGCTTGTCAAGTACAGTCACCCCAGAATAGTTGCTGTGGTGAGTGACATTAAATTATCCCTTTAAACTAACAGGGTATGCATCATTTACTCTTGGTGAAATAACTTCATGTATGGTGAGGCACAGTTAATTATGTATCGATTTCTTATCTAGTTGAAGCACCCTTTTTCTAAACCTCAACCATTATGCATTTGCCCAGCCAAATGGTAAGAATGTTAATTTAGAATAATGCAATCACATGATTAGAATCATTAAGATGAGCATTCTTTCACCTGGAAGTGACTTTTTTCCTTTTTGGTATAATCCTGATCCACATGGTTTTATTTGTCCTTCCAGGTCATTAAACCAACTGTAATTGGTGGATTTGAAAAGGCTGCAATGTTTGCACGATGGGCTCATAGACGGGGAAAGATGGCCATCATTAGTGCTGCATTTGAAAGCGGTCTAGCTTTGTCAACATATATCCTGTTTTCCTGTTATGTGGAGATGCAGAATGCTGACACATGCAAATTGATGAATAATAAACTAGCTCCTTCCGTAGCCCATGGTCTTGGGACATACCGTTGGCTGGAAGAAGATGTAACAGCTGATCTGCTTGGCATTGGTCCTAACCCATGTACTGGTTTTATAGAAGCATCTGTTGCTGATGCTACCCATCTCCTGCATAAATTTCAAATGAACAACAATGTTGTTCATAGAATGTTTACTGCTGAAGAGGTCCTAAGATACCAGATTACTCTGGATTCAAATGATTTCTCTTGTTCCATCAACGTACAAGAGATTGGTCAAAGAAATGACGTGAGAAGCTTGATGACATCTATGTGCTTTAATTTTCTCTTTCCTTTTTCTTTTCTTTCCCCTCTTGCATCTTGAGAAGAAATTATAATTTAATAGTGTCTGCTTATCAACAACGAGGACGCACTGGTTCATCTCATTACTAGTTATTTTTATCTCAAGATATTAGCGCTAATAAAACTTCAGTGCATGTGTGTGTGTTGGTCTGCATTTCTGTTAGTTGGAAACTTTGGCTGGAAAATGCCCATGCACTTCATTTTACTTGTGAAAGAAGGTTTGAGACATGCTGTAGCAATTGCCCATGTCTTAGTTATGAAAGAAAGCTTGAGACATTCTGTAGCTATTGTTGTTTCACCGGATGCATCCCTTATTTCTTGTCCTCCCTTATGCAGTGCTAACCACACTACAACTTTGTTGATGCAGGGTAGCGTGATTGTATTTCTTCATGGTTTTCTCGGAACTAATCAAGACTGGGACCGTATCATGCATGCCATCTCAGGATCAGCAAGATGCATTTCAGTTGATCTGCCTGGCCATGGGGTAACAAAGATGAATCTCTTTGATGACAAAGCTGCACATCAACCAACATTGTCGATGGAGTTAGTTGCAGATTTGCTATTTAAATTAATTGAACGCATCACTCCTGGTAAAGTTACTCTTGTTGGATATTCTATGGGAGCAAGGATCGCATTGTACATGGCACTGAGATTCAGTGATAAGGTACATTCATGGAGTTGCTTGTCTTTGAAGTAATATATTATATTTGCATTGTTGATGATAGAAAACCTGTTCAGATTGAAGGTGCGGTTATATTATCTGGAAGTCCTGGATTAGAAGATGCAGTTGAAAGAAAAATTTGTAGGGCTAAAGATGATTCTAGAGCTTGTTCTCTTGGTACACATGGTTTGCAGCTATTCTTAGACACCTGGTATTCTGGAGGCTTGTGGAAGAGGTGCTTTCTTGTCTTTTTGTAGAACTTTAAGCCATTTTTTTTTTTGGATAATTAACTCTAAGTATTATGCTAGCCTGAATTATATTTAAAGTGCTTTGCTTGTATTGTTGTTCACCTCTACACTGATGCATTGAACAGCTTGAGAAGCCATCCCTATTTTAATCAAATTGCTGCTAGACGGTCACTGCATGATGATGTGCAGGGTCTTGCAAGAGTTTTGTCTGATTTAAGCGCCGGAAGACAGCCGTAAGCTCTTTTATTTTTTTTCTTTTTTGTCAATACTCCTTATAATTAGAGTTTCAGTTTCTTAATACTCCAAGTTTAATTTGTGAAAGCAAAAAGCTTTTATTAAAGTTATAAGCAAAGCAGCATGATACAAAGAAAGTAAGAGTCATGCATGACTTGTGAGTTCTGACATAGAAAATCGGTCTCTAAGGCCAAGATGATTATGTTCAGGACAATGTTTTTGCTACAAGCTAGACAAAACACGCCAAAGCAATTTAAGTGTTTAGTCGTTGAACTTGTCTCAAATTGCATAGTGTCTTGAAATATTGTTCTCATGCTCTCTTTCCCTGAGAATAGTTTTATGATAGGTTAGTAGTAACATTAGATGGGTTGTCCTTGATGCGAAAAGGTCTACTGTTTGTATGACACTTTGAGACCATGCCTGGTTGATTTAACTACGCCTTAAGTAGACAATGAAAAATAGTGATCCTTGCATATAAATAAACAACGTTCACTGCAATTTGATTTATCTATATCATGAGAACATAATGTTTGTGAATTCAAAGTACTTAATAATGCATTTCTTTTAACTTTTTCTTTCTATTTTTTCCAATTAATCTTAGGTCATTATGGGAAGACTTGAAGCATTGCAGAACACCTCTTGTGCTCGTTGTTGGAGAGGAAGATGAGAAATTCAAAGGGGTGGCTCAAAAAATGTGGAAAGAAATTGGTCATGTGAGCAAGCTCCATGAGATGGTTGTGGTTCCCAACTGCGGCCATGCTGTCCATTTGGAGAACCCTCTCCCTATCATTCGGCTAGTCAGACAATTTCTAACCCGTCTAAAAAGTGATCCAAGTTCCAAAAAATAATCTTAAAATTGATGACCCTCCACAAACATGCATTGTTTTTACTTTTCAGAAGGTGACAAGTTTGCTTCAAAATGTCTGGTAAAGCTTGTTCATCATGCCAGGAAACTGGCTTTCAGCTGCATTTCTTTTTCTTTTTTCTGCTGGATCTTAAAGATTAATGCCATGCATACATGTCAGTAAGAATTTAATAATTTGACATTTATTGGTTTGAGTGTTTAAAATTTTTTTTCTGAGTAATATTTTTTTATTTAATATAAAATAACAAACAGTTCAACGTAAAAGAAATATATAAGAAAGCAGACCAAAACTAAATAAAATAATTAAAATAACCAAAAAGCAAACACAAGAATCCAATAAAAAATTATATATTTCTTTCAATGTATTGTACACTTCCATCATGTACTAACAGTTTAAGTTCATGAACCATTAAACCCTAAACTATTACAGAATCAGAACAAGAATAAGTAAAACTAATGAAAAGGAAAACCTCTTCAAAAGTAATTTACAAAGTTATCCAGAATTGGAAGATGTTCATCTATACGACTAGAAGCAAAAAGAAAAAAAGAAATGCTCTTCACTCTGTTGGCATCTCAAACCGGCAGACAGGACAGTAGTGGCTTTGCTTCAACCACTTCTCAATGCAGTCACCATGAAAAGCATGAGAACAAGGCATCCGAGAAGCATATGAACCAACCTTCAGTTCCTCCAAACATATCACACAGTTTTCACCCTCCACACGCCTTCTCTTGATGTCATTCTCTCCGCCCTTTTGATTATACTCTCCGCCTTCGACTCGAAACCTCTTCAACATCTTCTTGATCGAGGATTCCTTCGCTGGAACCATGTTGTAGTTGCTTGTTTCCAACTCCGATGCTGATTCTTCCAGAGCTCTTACGACCAAAACCTCTTCTTCCTCGTAGTTTACGTGTTCCACAAACGTTCCCCATACCTTTGCATGCAAAGGCAAGACTTTACGTCCCTTGTTGGATTCCCAGGTTCCCATTCTACGCCCATGTCGGATGATTGCCTCGATGACAGTGTCGAATAGAGGAGAGCTGGGGTCGACTCCGAGTCTTCTTAGCATGGGAGCAAGAATCTGGTAAGCCCGGAAATTGTTTTTCAAAACATGGAGATGAAAGCGAATATTTTCTTGGAAGACTATAGAGTCTGCGTTGTCGAGATCAATGAATTGGTCGGTTAAGCAATAATGGCACTTGAGTTTGAGTTCAAGGATGATGGTTACTTCAACTTGGACGAAACGGGGAGTGGGGTAATGGGGTTCTGATTCAATCGGAGGTTGGTAAACGAGGATATCTAGATCATCAAGGTCGTAAGTAGCTGAAGCCATTAGAGAAAAAATTTGAGGGGAAAAGGCTTCAAAGACAATCGCAATTGGAACTGAAAATCTCAGTCGAATTAATATTAATAGGCAATGGCGATTGTTGCGTAAGGGTGAAATCCTATTAGTAATAGGAGTAGTTAATATAGGAGCAGAAAATTATATTAACGCTTATATTTTATTCACCTCCCCTCAAATTATATTCTTTAAAAATGTTTAGCTGATGAGATTTAAAAGAAATTAAGCTTCTCAATCAAGATTAGCTTTTGGTAGTGGGTTTCTAAATAAATTATATTATGGTGTTTGTTGTATAACAAACTATTACAATGTAAGATTATAAAGTAATGATATTACAACCAATAGATGTAATGTGATTGCAGTGCAAAACTAATACAATCAGATTGTATTACACTTTATAATATTTTTAAAAATATTTTTACCCTTCAACCCTTATTTTGTTAAAAACATTTTGTAAGGTTATAATTTGTGTTTTTTTATATAAGTTTTGAGAAATATCTCTTTATTATTATTAGTTGGATAATGGATGTTGATTATCAATAAAATTTATATTGTATTTTAAAGAAAAGAGAATTAAAATAAAATATATAATATAAAAAATTATATTAAGAAACGAAAATGAAATACATAAGATTATAATAAGAAATGAAAATAAAATATATGATATTAAAAATATATTTAAGAAATGATATTATATAAAAACTAATAATAAAAAAATACAAATATATTAAACTTGCATTATTATAAATAGAAGTAATTTTGAAAATTGATAAAGTACTTATAAATCGAACGTTGCAATATTATCTTTTTTACATTTTAATTATTATTTTGTTTATATACTAAATATTGTAATGTTATCTTTCCTGTAATCACATTGTTTATAATTACATTATTTGCAAATATATTACCCGTAATCACATTAAATTGTAAGATATCAAACGTGATCTATTCAAACATACCATGAACTTCTCATAATTACGTACCATGAAATAGTCCATCATCGAAAGCATTATCAAAGTAATAGGTTACGTGCTGAACCACTGGTGGCTGTCTTCTTAAAATCAATTTTGTCAATCAGTTCATACACATATACCCCAATGCTCAAGCCATCGATGTCCATGAACGCAAAGCTTGGCTTTACATCGTATGTGAAACTACTATATGCAACAGTGGGGGAGCCAGGGTTTATGACGACACCACCCTCATGCTTGTATGCTTTGAACTGATAGGTGCGACCAGTTACAAGGATATCGACATCTAATGGCCTTTGTAGCATTGCTAGTGAATCCAAATCACCCCAAGGAATGACCTGTTGAAAGCTAAATGGAAAACCGAAAGATAAGTATTAATGATTGCTAACTTCTGTTATGATCATACGAACCTCTGTTAACAATAAGATAGACTGGCAGCTAAAGCTAGTCATTAAACAAATTCAGGATAATCTCTTACGGGCCAACTGAGAATGCTGCCTAGCATAAACCTTTTTCATTTTTCTCTTTTTGGACAGGGAGCTCATCCACTCACAGGGAGACTGAAAGCAGTGGGTGGAAATCTGCAATCAAATACTGGTGAAGAGTATCTAAAACTAGCTTGGAAAAGTTTTCACTCTTAGACTGCCCACGGAACACCTGACATTGATAAACAATTTACTTCCACTGGTAAAAATTTCCACCAGAGTAAGTTTCCAGCACAAAAAAGAAAAGTGTACAAGGTGCTTTGTACATTAATGCCTTCTCAGTTCTGTAATTAGACAAGACTACTTGCTTCTGTACTTTTATTTTATCATTCACTTTTGCTCCAAAGTTGACCAGGTTCAATTCTTAGCAGAGAACTCACTGGTTTTGAAGCTCACTCACTTCCAATCATATCATTCCAACCAAAGGCCCAAAGTTTCAAATGTGTCATTATACAAGCATGGTGAACCCTGGAGTTCCCTTACTAATTGATTTATATTGAATAGGTTTATTGCAGTGATTCTTCTTGTTCATAAGATTCAGTCTTCCATTTGATTTAATATGAAATAACAGACCACAATGTTCATCAGAATTTTATTAATGGATCACAGAAGCAAAAGAAATATATTTAACAACAGACCAACAATAGTTAGAACAGTTAATATATTTCTTTCCATGTACTGCAGACTTCCACCATGTACAAACAGCTTAAGTTCATTAAGCCATAAACTATTACTGAAACACAACAACAAAATTAAGTAAAACCAATGAAAAGAGAAATCTATTCAAAAGCAATTTACAAGTTGTTCAAACTTGGAAGAGGTTTATCTCTTTGACTAGAAGCAAGAAAAACAAAAAGGAAAAGCTCTTCACTCTGTCGACGTCTCAAACCGACAGACAGGACAATAGTGGCTCTGCTTCAACCACTTCTCAATGCAGTCATCATGAAAAATATGAGAACATGGCATCCGTCAAGCATCTGATCCAGCCTTAAGTTCCTCCGAACATATCACACAATTTTCACGTTCCACACGCCTTCTCTTGATATGTTCTCCACCATTTTGAACACACTCTCCACCTTCGGCTCGAACCCTCTTCAGCATCTTCTTGATTAATGACTCCTTAGTTGGAACCATGTTATAGTTGCTTGTTTCAAACTCCGATGCCGATTATTCCCGAACCCTTTCGATCGAAACCTCATCTTCCTCGTACTCTTCTTCTTAGTTTACGTGTTCCACATACGTTCTCCATTGCTCTGCATGCAAAGGCAGGACTTTACGTCCCTTGTTGGATTCCCAGGTTCCGATGCTAAGTCCTTATCGGATGATTTCATCAATGATCGCATGGAACGGAGGAGCGCTGGGGTTGACTCTGAGCCTTACAAGAATGAGACGAAGGATTCGGTAAATCCGATCATAGTTTTTCAAAGCATGAAGATAAAAACAATGGTTTCTTGGGAGAATAAAGAAGCCTAGCCGTCAAGATCGATGAACTGCTTGGTCAGGCAATAATGGCGCCTGAATTGGAGTTGAACGGTGATGGTTAATTCAATTTGGACGGAACGGCGAGTGGGGTAAAAGCGTTGTGGTTCAACCAGAGGTTGACAAACAATGTGTTGCAGGTCACTGCAATGGTAAGTAGAGGAAGTCCTCAGAGAGAGATTTTGAGAGGAAAAGTTTTCTTTTGAGCCATCAGAACCAGAACGGAATATCTCAATGGTAATTATAAAGGTGAGGGATGTCGTTGCTTGCCGAAAGGGAAATCCTATTTGTAGTTAAAGTTTAGAAAAATATATGAAAGTTATTAACAAAAGTAAAGGTTAAAATAGAATGATACTTTAATTTTTTACTATAATTAGACGCGGGTCTATTAATATTCAAATTAAATAGATAGTCAGTTTCAAAAAGTACTTTTCACTAGACATATAAATCTTGTCGTTAATTAACTGTTAATATTTTCGTTAATTTGATAATGTGGTAATATTTTTAGGATAATTTTACCTTTCATTAATTTTAAAAATTATTACTATATAAATTATAATTTTTTATTTTTAATTTTTTTCTCTCTTATTCAAAAAAAAAATCTCTCTAGCTATCTTGCCGGTCCTGCACCGATTAGTGATTAGCGCTCCCCTAGAGAGCACCGATCTAATGCTCTTCTGAGGAGCACGATCACTGATCGGCTCCCCTAGGGAGCATGATCTGGTCCTCCCTGGGGGAGATTTGGCAAATCTGGCATTCTATGAGTAGATACAATCATGGGTTGGCCTGGTGGAAGGGAGCGTCGTTGATCGACTTGAGAGAAAAAAAAAAGAGTGGAAAAAAATGAAAGACAGACATTTCACGTTTAGGTATTAAAGTGGTGTAGACATTTGGGGCATACTGTTCATTTTGAATATTAATGAACGTGTGTGTAATTATGATCAAAAGTTAAAAATATCGGTGTATTTTACTCAAAAATAAAATTTAGAGATTAACTGTTCAGAGATAAAGTTGATCTGCACTGTTCATTGTTTTTATTGTTTAGCAGTTTTGGGATTTATGAAAAATAACATATATATATGATAAAATAAAATTTCAAATTTTTACCCTAATTAATTATTACATGAAAAAATTGACTTATGATCATGGAACGAATTATGTAATTGTTAATAATTACGTGAAAATATAATTAAAAATAGATTTCACTCACTGTAGCTCTACGTAACTGTAAGTGAATAATCGAAAAATTTAAAATGATGATATGGAATGGAGCTCAAAGTTCTCTAATACTTTTATTATTCACTTTTATTTCTTTTCCAATATATATATAAAAGGATCCATGAACCTTATTTTTTATCCTCTGAGAATGAAACAATTTTCCAGGCACTAACACTCACAGAAACAAGTGCCATTTATACAGTTGGTGATTTTGCAACCTCGAGGACAGACCTTGGCGCAGTCTGGGTCCCGGCGGCAATTGGCATCCACGATTGGTACGACATTCCTGGAGGCCGCGGCCGGCAAGCAACTGCAGCGTCCAGTTTTTAAGTCACAAAAGCCACCATGTTTACATTGGAATGCACAGTCTATGTCACGGGAACATTTCGCGTCGGCCTCAGATTGTGCTACTGAGTTTGATACGCCTGCACATCATATGAAACAATCATTTTTCACCATTAGTTTTTCGTTTCAACCAATTTGTTAAATGCTGGAATATAATGATGTGAGATAATGAAAGACAGATCAAAGATATGTTTAAACTAACAAGAAGCTACAGTCATGATGACAAGAAGAGAAGCTACGCCAAGAGAAGCCTTCCTCATTTTTTCCGATGAGAGACTCAAATGATTGATTAGAATCAATTCTCTGTATGTTGTATTATAGCTGAGGGTGAGGCGATGAATATACAAAGTGTGCCAATTGGGGGTTTTATAGAAGAATTTCTAGCCCTCTAAAATTGCATTTGAGTAATTAATACACTAGATAGTGGGATGATATCCTTGCCAATTATGTAGCAAAAAAAATCCTAGCCAATTTATTAGGCACAGCTTTTGATATAAATTTCATATCACACTCATATGCCAATTATAGCAATTCTTTAAAAGCAGTAATCATTAGCATTGTATTTGTTTTAGGGTTAATGTAACCTTATTTTGGAAAAAAAAATTAATTCCTTTTAATTTCTTTAAATAATAATTTTTTGTTTTTTTAGATTTCAGTATGAAATTAACCTACAAAGTACATGGAAGCTGGGTTATTAATATATGTGATTGAGTTTTATGCTTTTTCACCATCATATTTGAATAGTTGGGTTATTAATATATTTTCAATTAGAAATTTAAATTTCAAAATGCAAAATCAAAAGCATTAATAAAATGAAATAAATATTTAATTTCACGCAAGAAGAAAATATTGAATGAAAATATGAAAGGCGAAAGCTATGCAACGTAGAACACTGATTCCTCTTTCATATTTCATTGTCATAATTTTCATTAATATCTTGTCATTTCTGTGGGTAGTGTGCTTTCGGTTTTTTGTACTCTGATTGTTTCTTCGCTAGGATTTGTGTGCCTGGTCTGTACCTGGGCTGTGCCTCACTTTTGTCTCGAGACATTGTTTTGTAACACTGCTAGCTCATCCTTTTGCTTAGGGGCAAGTAGCTATTTAGCTTTTCTTGCGTTTCAGGTTTAAGAGTTTAGGTTTCATGATCTTCACCGTCTTGATTTCTTGTACGGTTTATTTTTGTAAGCATATAGATTTTCATTGTTTGGATTAAATCAATGTGTCATGAAAAGTCTATTGCAATAAACAACAGACTTGAAATAACATATAAGTCACTGAAACTATTAAAATTACTTTTTTTTTTTTTAAAAAAAAGAAAACAATTAGATTTTTCATTGACCTTTTTGCAACCATACTTACCTCCTCTATTTAACTATATATTATTAATGTATATATTATACTTTTATACTAATATAATATATTGTTAATATATAGTATTGTAATAAGTAAATATAACAATAAACTATAAATTATGTTATTGACTATATTAATAAATTAGTAAGTAACATATGTTATGGAGCAATTAGTATACTATATAGTACATTAATAAGTATATATAACAATATACTATATATAAAGTACATAACAATATATTACATGTTACAATATATTAGTTTTAATTGACTTTTGTTCACCTTTAGATACGGAGACGATAAGGTGGATACATTGAAATAAAGACTTTTACAGCTCTCTCAAGCTCTATAAATATTGCCTAATGAAATCCCATCATCACCCTAACAGTGCCAAGAGCAAAAATACCATGGCCGTTGTAATGGAAGGAAATTGGACCAAGTCGGTTATCTGTATGCTCCTGGTTTTGGCATCTGGTTAATTTCTCTCCTCTCTCTCTTTCTTTTTCCTTTGCTTTTGGTTTTCTTTCCTATTTTCCTTTTTCACCATATGGAAAAGATTGTTGGTTTGGCAGGATCGCCATTGTGGAGGTTGCCTGGAGCTGAAGCAAGAGGACCCTTTTGCTGTCCGCGCATGGTAGACTGCAACAAAGTCTGCCAAGGGTTTCCCAACCGCTGCGTTGATTGCAAGTGCATATGCGGTGAAGGTGATACTCATAGTCATAGTCATAGTCACACTCCGCCGTTGCCAATGGCCTCTGCCGAATTGATAAACTAATGATCACTTCGGCGCAGATGTATGGGAAAACTAAGGACGTAATCGGGAATGTCCTTCTTTTTCACTGTTGGATTGCTATTGGCCCTAGTTCCTATTGTAGAATTAGATTTCTCCATATCTAAATAAAATGGTTCTTTTATTCTGCTTTGGGTTGCTTTAATTTTTAGATTGCTTTTGTTAAGATATGACAAATCATTCTCACCAGCTCTTTTGAGTGAGTTTGAAGTGTTTATTAATGGATCCATCACTTCCAAAATCCCAACCAAACTTTGGTCTATAGTTCCACCGCAAAGGCAAATTTATAAGCTATAACCTTATCATGGCTAGCCAGTCCAATATCAATAGCTTGATTTCTTCTCATTCTTTTGCTTCTTTTCCTGGTGAATGTCCACATTCGTAGGCTCCACAGCGTGTCTTACGTCCTGTATGCTTCTTTTCCTTCTTTATTCCCTTCCTTTTCAATCCACTCTCTACCTACCTTTTTTATATTTTTAACCAATCCTTCCTCACCTTCTTTGAAGAGTTCCTACCTTAATTAAACTAAGCAAGCACAAATTAAAGAAAATTTGTAACATAAAAAAGTTTAATTATTTAAGCCGAGTATGATGATTTCATGTTTGTGGTGTTATAGCATGTTTAACATTTACATTTCATGTTAATTTTTACACAATTTTAAGTTAAGAACCTTAATATTGGAGTAGTAAGTTATACAAAGTTTGATGCAATGAAAATTGATATTTCAAATAATTTAAATTATTAAGAATTAAAATCCAATAAAATTAATTAATGTTCTTGAAAAATTTTTGCTTTACAATTGATCGGAGAATCAAGTAATTCTGTTGTCAAACTATTGTTTACCTTAGTAAAAAAGGGTTAACTTAAATTGTCAAAGAGGACAAGTTAATTAAATTGAGTGTAAAACTCAAAAAAATATATAGATAAATAAATGCTATTGATCATTTATACTTTGGCCATTCTGCTCCTCTTTGAAACGTTGATATCCCTCTTTTTTTCCTTACTTTCCCAGATGCCATTGAGAAAAGAATGAAGTTGACTCATGAATTGATTAATGACTATGGACTAACATTCACATTATATACCAAGAAGTCTTTAAATATTTATTTTTCTTTAATTTTTATAAAATTCAAATAATAAATATAATTTTTGATAAATTAAATTTATTATAATTATAGATATTTAATACTTCTTAATAAAAATATCATGAAAAAAAATCTATAATATAGAAAAAGCAAGAGTATTAGGTATCTAAAAAATAAAAAGATTTAACTTTGGAACATCTCAAAATTTCCTCTACTTTTTATTTATAAATCTTTATTGATTTAAATTTGGAAAAATAATTTTTTCAAAATTATAAAGAAAGTAAATTTGAATATATATATATATTGCATAATTAGAAAACTTATCTTTCTCACTTGTGCTGTTATTCTATCGCCATATAAGTGTGATATGCAATTTAAATCAAAATTTCTACCTTATAAATTGGATAGGATTCTTTTTGCTACATAATTGAAAAGGATATCATTCCAGTAGCCAGAGAATGAGGATGGGCTGATGGTATATATAAACCCTGTGTGCCATAAGTATTGGGTTTTTATACAAGAATTTGCAGCCCCCTAATTTTGGTATAACCTGATTGCATTTAAGTCATTCACTGGCCAGAGAACTGATATCCTTGCCCATTTATTGGGTAGAGATTTTGGTTTGAATTACATATCATACTTACATGGCAGTAGGATGACGATTCTTAATTCTCTCTCTCCATTTTTTTTATCTCATTTTCTGTTTCAACTCTCCCAAAATGTTACGAATCTAGTTTTTATTACTTGTTAATACATGTTTGTTTTCATTTTTATATTTTTGTCTCACTTGATGCGACAACAATTTATTGATTTAATTTTCATTCATGAATTAATTGAAGTAATACAATTATAGAATTGTTGTAAAGGGAATACTACTGAAAACTAAAACTGAATTTAGAGAAGATCTTTAGGAATGAAAAGAATTCAAACGCAGCAAAATCATTGTTCAACCTTCTTTGGTTAATTATAGTTGTACAAGTTTTAGTGTAAATTAGGGAAACTCTGACTACTTACAATGGCTCTTGTTGGCCTAAGTTTAGGACCAAATTGGTTGACTCATTCTACATTTCTCAAATGTGTATTTACAAAGGTACTCGAAATGTCAAATAAAAAAAAAAACAAAATAAATTACATTGAATTTGGACAAATTTTCTGATCGATTTTTGACCAATAAATGATGAAGTACCTCGTCCATGCATCGTCCAATTTGGCCAGATTAAGTCCTCAAATTGGTTCAAGTACTGAAACAATGCCTGGCAATTGGCAACATCCAGATCGTTTGATTAACACTTTGAGTAAAAACTGAATGGCCTTTCCTCCATCATGGGACAATTCATTACTACTTGCTAATTTCAGCACGTTCTCAACTTTCCAGTTTGATGCATGTCAGTTTCTGATGCTTCACAATGTAGAAACCGATGCTTAAATATGTTGCAGCAAATACCATTTTCAACTGAACAGGTTTCTTCCAACTACTTGGTTGATGAATTCTTCTTCTCAAGGCTTTGTACCTAAGCATGACCCTCCTCCTTTATCCGGGCTTGGGACCGGCTGTGACAAAGGATAGTAAGACTCTCAATATGACACAGGCGGAGTTGTCATTGGCATCACCAATCATAATTCGTAATATCCACTAACCCAACAATTTTTCATGTCTAAACTTGGCATCACTTTCACCATAATTTTACTGTTAAACATCACTTTCACGTAAATTTAACATCACTTTCACCATAAGCATTAAGAATCACTTTCACATGTGATGTAAGATGGGCTATCACATAAATTAGGGGATTATATCAGATGGGAATTGTATTTAGAGACCGTATTGGATCAGTTAAGACTTACCCAACGATGAGAAAAAGGCTAGCAAGGAAAATGCACAAGCTAGCCAAGTAACCCAGTACAGATTACCAGGGAGGAAAATGCTAGTCATTATGAAAAAACCAACTGCAGCAATAAGAGATCCTATATTCTCAATAATATTGGCCATTTTTGGGTAGGAACTGCGTAGGAAGATCCCACTGAAAGAAGCTGCAAAAGCCATGATCATAGAAATTTTGACAATGTCAATGGGGAGCACATGATGAGTTTGCCCCATAGAAGATGACAGAGCCAAGGCAACAACTATCTGGAATGATAAACTCAAAATGGTCTTACCAAGACTTACTGGAGGCCTCGGTTGATAGCTTTGCATTTCAATTTCTAAAGAATTTATGCTAAGTGGTATGCAATCCAATGCTTGGGATCTCCACTGATAAGAAGCTGTGTAAAACCTCATTCTGGTAATGGCACGAGAAGTTGGTAGAGATGAAGATCTAGTAATTGGTAAAATAAGAGAATTAGCATCAGAACAAGGCCTAAACTGGGATAGGATTCTAACAACACGATGAAATACCTCTTTGATTGTGGATAATAAGGAAAAAGGTAGACCAGTTGGCGAGCTTAAGTTTGAATAGGGAGGCATAATGACAACAGGAGAGAATACTTTTTTTTTTTGGGCTTATACAAGGAAAACAAAAGAGAACACCAGTGTCAATTCTTAGTGCTCTCTTGCAGTTTTAAAAATTTGTCTTTGTTTCACATGTATAATATTTTGAGAATGGTTTTCTGGTTTTTGATATTTTCCTAGAAGATGTGAGGAAGCTGCTTCCCAAAATCAGTGGAAAAAAATGAATAATTATGCCAAAAAAAAAAGAGAGAAAAGAAAATAAAAGAAAAAGAGAGAGAGATTCTTTAGTCAAGTTAAAGTTAAACCATAGCTTTGATATGGTACTATTAGCTGATTGATGAATGGTCCAATTAGGAACAGTTGAGTCAAAAGATTGCTAACATACCAATTGCTTTCTCTTTTTCTTTATTTCTTTTACTTTTGCTTTAATGCACATTACATTTATTGGAGTTTCAACTTATAATTCTCATCAGGTACCACTCTTTGTTTCTACTCGTTCTTTTCTAATTTGCAAGGCACATGATTTTCCAAATTAATCTTGAGTCATCTCAATTATCAAGAAGGAAACAGTTTTGGTGGGTCAAAAAGCTCAAAGACCTGTTAATTCCTCTTCTTTATCCTTTATCTTTTGGTTTATGGTTTTTTTTTTTCCATTTTACTTTTGTTTTCTCAGGCCATAATTAAGCTCTCATTTCCCGGATGGTTCTTAAAAGATATAGACCAATCTTCGTTCTTAATACTGCTTTAAAAGTAAAGGAATATTAGCTTTATAAAAATTGCTTCTCTTTCAATTTGACAAATTTCCTGGAAGCCGGTAGCCTCCTTTCCTTGGAACTTCTAGCTTAAGTTGATATAAATTGCATCACGGATGCATACTTTCCTTGTGATCGTGTTCTAATTTTTCTCGATTGCCATTTTTTTGGTTCTCCCTCAATGATATGCATAGAAAAGCAGATGGTATCAACGGGTTATACATTTTACCCTCACCATGTCAGTTTTAGTGAGATGCTGTCAAGCATTGCAGTTCAAACGACAATCTTGGAATCCATCCTGTTTATCTCCTTTACAGTTGCCACCATCCTTATTCTACTTCCTCACGAGTATGTCAAAGGAAGCCCAGTACCAATCATTGTCTTTAAAGGCCATCCGGCTACCTTTCATGCATTCACAATATGCATCATCTTTGCTTTCTCAGGTGCATTTTGTGCATTGATGACCCCCAACAGCCCTCGAATTGCAAGGCTTTGTGGATGTTATTCCATAGCTTCGATGGCTTCAGCTATTGGTTTACTCATTTGGGCAGTGCGTAGTGGAGATCATGTTTAAACCATGTATCCCAAATGCTGCCTTTAACCCATTTGCTCCATTGTTTGTTTCTTACAAAAGGTTTTGAGACTCTTATTTGCAGGCCTCTGTTTTGGTATGAAGAAATAATAGAAGCAAACGGGACTTTTCTCAGTATTTGACAGCAAAGATATTGCCAACTGCCTGCATTAATCTCCCATGAAGTGCTAACTGTAGGCTCTGATTCATTGGGGGAGTAGCAGAACAAGAATCACTTTACTGTCAAATGATCAGGTTTCAAAACCAATATCCTATCCTAGCAATTTGAGGCGGTTTCTTTGTTTCCTTTCAATTGTTCAAGGGCTTATTTTCTGTTAGCCATGGACAGTGCCTCCTTTGCTTTCAGTGTATGATAGTAATTGTTCATGCTTCTTGAAGAGAAATCAAATCTAGTGTGGTTGTAGAATATTTGTTTCCCAATTTTTATGTAAACAAGAATTATCATTCTTTTATCCACAATGATTTTTCACCTCGCTAGCTCCATCATAGTTGCTAATGTCCATTTGGGCAACAACCTCTATCTCTTACTGTCACAGTGGAAACAACAACTTTTGCATTTTAATTTTAAATAAATTTTGTCTCAAATACACTAATGTTTTTGGGAATGCAAAAAAATTGACAGGATTTCTTTCCATTGCTTTAGCTCATTATATTTTATGGACTTTTAGCAATTTACTAGAACCAGATATGCATCTGCTACTCTTTAACTACTGATTAACCCAAGTAGCAGCCATGTCTTGTTATGTTTAGATGAATACGACTCACAACTGGGTCTAGGGGAAAATAAATTTCTATCCAATCGGTTGATGATGCAATAAATTGTAGAGTATTTGAAGTAAGGGCAAAGATCAAGAACTTCAATGATTCAGATTTTTGGTGTGTGAAATGAATTTTCTGTGGATTGGATGGGCTAGTCAATTATATGGAACCAACCCTATATGCACCTATCCATACAAAATACAGTGGAGCTGAATGAAAGGGCCATCCTTGTTAAGAATGTGTACTAAGGAGGATGGAATAAATTCAACCCAATTTTCTGAGCACATTCCCTTGTTCAACTGAGTTGCTACCGAGTCTGCCACCATATCGGCTTTCCTGCTTACACAACTAAACTCAGTTTTTCCAAAATACTTAAATCACGCTGTTATATCTTGTACATGAGGCACAATCGTCCAATCCAATATCTTATTTTATGCCTTAATATTCTAGTAAAGAATTTCCGAATCCATTTCAACCACAACGTTCATAAATTTCTGCTCCCTAGCTAATTGAATTCCTTCTTTGACAGCCATCGCTTCTGTTTTCAGACTGGAATTCGCACGTACAAGCTTCCCTCCACCTACCACTACTTCATTTCTAATCACAATTCCAACAGTAGCAAGTTTACAATCATTTTTGTATGCCCGATCGGTATTGGCTTTTACCCAACCAGCTTTCGGTTTTTACCATTGGTCGTTAAAGGCCACACCACTCTATCCCTCCCCATAGGCCATAGCATATTGGCATTCTTCTACTAGCTTCCAGCACCTCAGGACACAATTTTCCTTGAATAACAGCCAGCTGCCAGCTACCCTGTTCTTTATTTATCAATTCTGAAACCATTTTAGGCATACTACTACCCTCATCACTCTCATCCAAGCAAATAAGGTCGTAGTTAGGAACCCATCTATCTCGCCATATGTCAATGTCATTCCCCCCATAACCTGCCCCATGATTCCCTTGCCTCTTTTCTAGTATTGAAAACAGAATCATTTGCAAAATATATACCTTTTAAAAGTTGTACCCAATAATCATTCGGGTTCAGCATCATCCTCCAACATTGCTTTGCTAACCAAGCTTTATTCATCATTTGCAAATCACGAAACCCCATACCCCCAGCATTTTTTTTTTTTGAAAAGCATTAGAATTGGATTCAATAATAAAGAGAGTTTAACAAAAAGCTACTCACTCTTGGTAGCAGTCGGAACAACATCAGCAAAATTCAAAGCTCCCTGTCATGACATGTTCCATAAATAAACAAGGAAAGCACCTAATCTGGTTGCTACTAGAATCACCCTACAAACTCGAAAAAACAAGAACAATAAGACATCAACAGACAAGAGTCATCCCAAAGCAACCAGATTAAATCAGATCTAGCAAACCGAACAAAAATAGCCTAGTTCCAATTCATCTCTTAACTTTCAGGACCCGAGAAGCATCTTTCTTATATGTCAATTTTTGCTATTTCACCCAATGTATTCTTTGCTCATCGTTTAGTTGTCTTCTTGTTTCAGGCAATTCTTTCTCTTATTTGGCTGTAATAATAAGGGTACCCAATGTAAGCAATGTGGCTATTCACATTGCCACAGGTGGCTGTAATTGAATTTGATAGGGCATTTTTCTAGTATGAAAATTATTACCAAATCCCGGTTCTAAAATTAATTTATAAATTCTCCTAATTGGCTAGAACATTCCTCTAATAAGAAATCTCGTTCCAGACTTCCGTACTAAAGCTCAACAAGCCTATTCATCTTATACTCTCATAATAAGACAAAATTAAATTCAAGATTACCATACCAAATTACAAGCCTAAAATTCCTTCATGAACTCCTCCATAAATACAATTGTTTGAGGCTCATTATCTGCAATATTGATAAGAGTTGAATCATCTTTATTTTCCATCACTCTTTTTACTTGAAGAATCAAAAGAAGTCATTGCCATGTCTTCTAGATGGTTTTCATTCTTGAAGTAGAAAGAGTGCTGGAAAATAAAGCAGATTCAACTCGAACCATTGACTGTGAACTGAAATGCATCTCCAAAGGGTGGTTACTGTGTAATTTCAAGATCGGTGTTTGCTATAGCTTGCCAGTCGAAAAAGAGTTGGATCAAGCTGATCTGCAACAACACAACCCCCTGCCGCACCAATTTTGGAAGCCAAGTGCACTAGTTGTACAGACTAGGGCAAGGAGGTTCCATAAACAATTTTGGGACGTTGTCCTACGATAAGCCCATACCCCAAATGCTGCAAATAGACAAGAGAAAAACTCTCTCAAAGAAAAACATAATATTCTGTACCGTACTACCTTTTTCCCATTTATGGTCCTTATTCCTCATTGCTACCCCCTATCAGCTCTAGACCCTAGTTAAGCCCCTACTCAATGCTACCCCTGCCAGCTAAGACTATGTGTCTATTTATGTGTTTTCATTTTTTACTTTTTTTTTCTATTTACGTAATATTGTACTTAATATTACACATAAACTAAAATTTTTATCAAATAAAATTTTGAATTCTAATTGATTTAAAACTCAATAATTTCTATTCTTAATTGTTCATAAATATGGTCTCTTTGTAATTTAACTTGATTAAGCTAGCTGTAGAAATGTTTAAGTCATGGTGAGACTCATTGCAATATTAGAGTACCCTTGCCTGTTTCAGCCTTGTGTCTTACCATTTGCTTTTATCTCCTCGGGTTCTCTTACACCCCCATTTTCCTTCCTTTTTTTACTAAACACATTGTAAAGGGGCAAGCAACATTCCTTGCAATTATTGAAGTTTGGTGGGCTGAATAGTTTATCAAAGAGCAGGGCAATTAACTATAGACTTTCCGCTATTAAAAATTTGGAAATGTAGCTCGCTTTCCAGCTCTATTTTTTTCCTATTATAAGCCATTGTACCTTTTCATTAAAAAGGGGGTTACCTTTAAAATAATAACCCTCCGTAGTAAGACAAAAGTTTACGGTAAAATCAGCCACCTATGTAAGAATCACCCTTAAATCTGCCCCATACAACACAACCTTAAATGAATCGCACCCATTATAATTGCAAAGTAGCTACACGCATTCACAGAACAGAAAGTTTCAGCCTAACAACTAGGCACAATTCTGCTCGTTTAACAAATTACAATGCCCATCCACTAACTATCGTCTCACATTTGGGCTGCATTCAATCTCTTGAAACAAAGAGTGTTTAGTTTAACCCTTAGAGTAGCTACCATTTGTCACCAATATCTACTGCCCAATCATTTTCGTAATAAATCTTCCAAATCAGAAAAAAAAATGATTTTACCACTTGATCAGAATAAAAAAGAGCCATGACATGAAAAGCCTGTCCTTATCCTTTTCTCCATTCGCTCCAAAATTGACTCACCTTTGTTGAGGAGTAATACTTGCATTGTGGCTGCACGTGGATGCTGTTTTAATAACATATTTTCTTTACTTGTTCAGTTTGTTTCATTGTACTGATGGTTAGCATTAATGTAGTGTTTGAGCTGTCCTTTGATGTGTTAGTTTGCATGTACACTAACACTAACACTTGTTAAGCATACTTACAGGTGTCTTTTATGTAGATAAGGCATATAAACCTTGTTTTTGTATTAATGAAACAATTCTGATCATTATCCCTTAGTTTTTCATACTCTGTTCTTTCTCTCTTCATTACATTAGCATGGTATCAGAGCTTTCTTAGGATCCTGTTGGCCTGCGAATATCAAGAATTCTTCTTCTTTCTTTGTTGATTCATCTCTTGACATTTTCAGCATGTCTTCAACTTCAGCTTCTCACATATCTCCACCTATATTTGATGGCAAAAACTATCAAGTTTGGGCTGTCAAGATGGAGGCTTTTCTCAGAGGTTATGACCTCTGGACAACCATTGAAATTGAGGAAGAACTTGCTGCTTTGAGAGACAATGCAGTCATAAATCAGATCAAGCAACATTCAGAAGAAGTAGCAAAGTAATACAGAGCTTTGTCCTTCATTCAAGCTACTGTGTCTGAGAAGATCTTTAGCAGGATCATGAGTTGTAAAACAGCAAAGAAAGCATGGATCAAACTTGAGGAAGATTATCTTGGTACAGCAAAAACTAAGCAAATGCAAGCTCAAAACCTTAGAAGAGAGTTTGAGCTAATCAAGATGAAAGAGTCACAGACTATAGAAGATTATATAGATCATCTCAGTCATTTGATGAATCAAATGAGGCTGCTTGGAGATGATTTACCAGAAGCCAGATTTGTTCAAAAGATTTTCATCAGCTTACCTGACAGATTTGATGCAATAGTTACATTTATCGAGCAAGTTAAAGACTTGTCACAACTCACAATGTCAGAGTTGGTCAGTGCTTTTCTAGCCACTAAGCAAAGAAGAACATCTCGACTAGAAGCTAATGTGGAGAATGCTTTGTTTGCTTCAAACAAAGGGAAAGCTAATGCAGAGACTCAAGGTAAGAAGATGACTAAAGACAAGTTGTAGAAGAAATCTTCTCATGCAGGTCAATTATCAACCAAGAAAGGTAAGTTCAAAGTTTGTACTTATTGCAAGAAAAGAAACCATTCAGAAGATCATTGCTGGTTCAGATCAGATGCAAAGTGTCAAGCTTGTAATGAAATAGGGCATGTAGAAAAAATATGCAAAAACCTTTGCTTCTGATAAAGTTCTTCAGACTGTTGAAGCTACTGCTAGTGCTGAAGAAAATCTGTTCATGGCCTTGGAAATGTCAGAAAATGAAATTGATAATCAAGAATGGTTACTGGACAGTGGGACTTCAAATCATGTCACTCCAATTGAAGCTGTTTTCATAAGCTTAGACAAGAGTTACCATTCAAGGGTCAAAATAGGAAATAGAATCTATCTTCCTACTGTTGGGAAAGGTACTATTCGAGTTCATACTTCCATAAGTCCTAGGTATATTTTTGAAGTCCTATTAGTTGCTACACTTACTTTTAATTTATTAAGTGTTAGACAGTTAGTTGAAAACAACTATGCCCTGCTGTTCAAAGATAATGCCTGTGTTATATTTGATGCCTCTGGTTCTTATTTGATGACTATACTTATGCATAAGAGGTGCTTCACTGTAACTGCTGATCAACTATGTCTGCAAGCAAGAAATTCAGATTCAAATCTGACCAATTTGTGGCACAAATGACTTGGACATTTCAACTTCAAAGGACTCAAGCAGGTCAGTGTTTCTGTTTCATTGAGAAATTTACCTAAGTTGACTGATCAAGGTTCAGTTTGCAATGCATGTCAATATGGCAAGCTGTCAAGAAAGCCTTTTCCATCTGCTAGCAACAGTAGAGCCAAATTCAAACTTGATTTGATTCATTCTGATGTAGCAGGACCAATGAAAGTAAAGTCATTGAATGCTAACAGATATTATTTGATTTTCATAGATGACAAAACTAGATGGTGCTGGATATACTTCATGAAAGCCAAGTTTGAAGTATTTGAGTTATTCAAAAAATTTAAAGCCTTAGTGAAATTGGATATTGGCTTCAAAATTAAAACTCTAAGAACTGACAATGGAGGAGAATATGTTTCTAAACAATTTACTGATTTCCTTGCAGCAGCAGGTATTTGTCATCAGTTTTCAACACCTTATTCTCCTCAACAAAATGGTGTCAGTGAAAGGAAGAATAGGACTATCCTTGATATGGCAAGAACTCTGTTGTTTGAGAAGAATCTCCCCACCAAACTCTAGGCAGAAGCTTGCAACACTACAATATACTTGCATAATATACTTCCTACTCAAGTAGTAGGTGGCAAATCACCATATGAAGTTTGGTTTGATCAAAGACCTCCAATAAAGCATTTAAAAGTCTTTGGTTGCATTTTCTATGTTCATATACTAAAAGCTATGAGGGATAAGTTGCAGCACAGAGCTCAGAAAGCCATTTTTATTGGCTATAGTTCTAAATCTAAAGCTTACAGAGCTTACTTGCCTAATTCTGGTAAAGTTGTTATTAGCAGAAATTTATCTTTTGATGAAGTAGCAAGTTGGAATTGGGATGTGCCAGATCTTGTAGAGTCTCAAAATCCAAGTTCAATACAATCTCTTCTAGAGATTGATGCTAATGTTGATCAAAATGTTGACAATGAACCTGTGAGGGGTACTCGATCACTCAGTGATGTTTATCACAGAAGCTAAGCAGTAATTGAAGAACCTACTTCTTATGCAGATGCTGCTAAACAACCAGAATGGTTAGCTGCCATAAAAGAAGAACTCTATATGATCAATAAGAGTGGCACATGGTCACTAGTTGATCGACTTCCAAATAGAAACATAATTGGAGTCAAATGGATTTACAAGAAGAAGCTGAATCTAAATGGATCTTTCAACAGATACAAAGCTTGATTGGTGGTCAAAGGATATAGTTAACAGCCTGGTGTTGATTATTGGGAAACATTTGCTCTAGTGGCAAGGTTTTGATACAATTCGAGTATTGTTAGCTTTGTCAACTGCCTTTGGATGGAATGTGCATCATCTTGATGTGAAATCTGCCTTCCTCAATGGAATTCTTGAAGAAGAAATTTATGTCCAACAACCTGAGAAATTTGAAGTTGCTGATGAACCAAACAAAGTCTACAAGCTTCATAAGGCTTTATATGGTTTGAAGCAAGCCCCACGGTCCTGGTATAGCAGAATTAATGCTTATTTGATCTCCAAAGGTTTTACAAAGAGCAGTAATGAAGCTCCATTGTATGTGTTGAAGTGTGAAAATCAATCTCCATTGATTGTCTCACTATATGTGGATGACTTAATGATTGTTGGAGGAGATGAGGCTACTTTGCAATTGTTCAAGAAGCAAATGCAAAATGAATTTGAGATGTCTGACTTGGGACTAATGAGTTTCTTCCTTGGCTTAGAGATTAAACAATCTGCCACAGGGGTATTTTCGTCCCAACAAAAATATGTCACTGAGGTTCTAAGAAGGTATCATATGCTCTAGTGCAAACCTGCAGCTACACCATTAGTTGTAAATGAGAAATTCTCAATGCATAATGGTAGCAAGCTAAAAGATCCATCTCAATTCAAAAGCTTGATTGGTAGTCTCCTGTTCATATGCTTTTCAAGACCAGATATTATGTTTTCTGTGAGCTTGCTATCAAGGTTTATGAAGGAGCCTACACATCTCCATTTTGCTGCTAGAAAACGTGTGTTGAAGTATTTGAAGGGCACTTTAGACTTTAGAATTTGTTATACTAGAAATCCAAATTTCCTTCTTATTGCTTACTCTGACAGTGATTGGGCAGGAAATAGAGATGATTCCAAGAGCACTTCAGGCTATGTTTTTACTCTTGGAAATGGAGCCTTCTGCTGAAGCTCACATAAACAGCCTATTGTTGCTCAATCTACAGCTGTAGCAGAGTATATATTAGCTGCTGCAACTTCCAACCAAGCTATTTGGTTGAGAAAAATGCTTACTGATATGCAGTTTCCTCAAAAATTTCCTACTGCATTATTGATGGATAACAAATCAGCTATTACTATCACTAAGAACCCTGTTTTTCATGGCAAGACTAAGCATATTCAAGTCAAGTTTCATGTCATTAGAGATGCTGAGAGGTTAGGTGAAATTAATGTTTAGTATTGCTGTTTAGAACTGCAAATAGCTGATATCATGACTAAGGCTTTAGGAAAACCAAGATTGGAGTACTTGAGAAGCAAAATGAATGTGCAAGCTGCAAGTATTATGGAGGAGTGATGAGGAGTAATACTTGCATTGTGGCTGCACGTGGATGCTGTTTTAATAACACATTTTCCTTACTTTGTTCAGTTTGTTTCATTGTACTGATGGTTAGCATTAGTGTAGTGTTTGAGCTGTCCTTTGATGTGTTAGTTTGCATGTACACTAACACTTACACTTGTTAAGCATACTTACAGGTGTCTCTTATGTAGACAAGGCATATAAACCTTGTTTTTGTATTAATGAAACAATTCTGATCATTATCCCTTAGTTTTTCATAACCTGTTCTTTCTCTCCTCATTACATTAGCACCTTCACCTAAATCCCTTGAAAACTAGCTTTACTATATATTCCCACCTTCATCGCTCAAATCCACCTATCCCTGTCTTTCTCGACCTCCCCCTTTCTGCGCCATGCGTCGTCAATCCCATCTTGAAACTGGCATATTTTCTTGGAATTAATCCCAGCTTCATGAATTCACTGACTCAGCCATAAGAACCTTGATCTACCACCCAACACCCAACTTTAACTCCCACCGGCGTCCATCAAAAAGGCCCTAATCCACTAAAACAAACAGGCAGCCTCGTACCCAGTTCCCTTCCTCGTGTCACCAAAATGTGGAAGCACCCCTGTATTCTTTGAAAACACATGCTCCTTCCCCAACAGCCCACCAAAATGAGCTTCCACTGATCCTGTAGAACACAATACAGAAGTGAAGGTGTGTGCAGGTGAATTCGTTCTTTGACAAAGTCTCTTTGTTTTCTGTTTCGATTTTCATTTTTTTAATTTACCAAAAAAAAAAGTTTTGTGAATTTGTTTTTCTTAATGTTCACTTGGTGCAATTTACTTCTCTTAGCTAAGCAACAACACAAAGTCAAGAATCAGGTGCAGTACCTCTAAAGTCTGAATGCATAGCAAGTTGTTGATATTCAATACCCATTTGGAATAGAAGCCGGTTGTTACTTGATTGAGTGGTTCAGAGTAACTTGCAACAAAACATCTATGAAAGGCGTTGGCACATGGGCGGTTACGTTGCAAGTTTCTCTGACCCACTCATTCAGGAAACAGTCGGTTTCTATTCCAAATGGGTATTGAATATCAACATGTCCACAACTTGCTGCACCTTCAGACTTTAGTGGTACTATGCTTGATTCTTGGCATTGTGTTGCTGCTTGGCAAGAAGAAGTAAATTGCACAAGTGAACACCAAGGAAAACAAATTCACAAACATTTTATTTTTGGGTAAATTAAAAAAATGAAAATCGAAACAGAAAACAAAGAGACATTGTCAAAAATTGCTAGTGAATACTGGTAGTGAGTAGCTGGTGACCTTCCAAATCGCATTTGATGGTATTCCACCAGTCAGTACTTATTGCTCGGATGATGCTATTTGAGTTTCCAGTTTTTCTTCTTGAGCATTATGTGCTGGTTCTTTTATTTGATTTTGAGAATTTTTACGAGGTTGCTGGCTGTGTGCATCTGTGATAAAGTCAACTGGATGGAATAATGTTTTGCTTTGTAACAGGGAAAGGAAGGAATGGAAACAGGTCAATGCTGATGTTTCCACTACTTAATGACAATGGACTCGTGATGAATTGCTTTTGGCTCCTTCGAAAGTTTACGGGCAGTGTATAGGGGGATATATATATTTTGCCTTGTACAGATTCTTGGTTCTAACTGGCATTATTTTTGTAAGCCAGTATATTTTGTGATCTGACTTTTATCTCAAGTCAGATTTTCTTTTGTAAATTGCAGGGGTTCCCTTGTCTTGATGAAAGGAAATTAACTTTTCAGAAAAAAAAGTTCAGTTCTTATAAAAAAAACCGGTTTGCAGAGTGGCAAACTCACATAAGTTCATAACAGCAAGAAACCCAAACAGTAACACAAGCTCCACATCAGAAGATATGGCAAAGACTTCCTGTGATACAGCTTTCCTTATTTTCATTTAGGTCATTATGTCTTGTTAGTATATATCTTTTCTCTCTTTACATATACTTAATAATACTTTTTTCAAAACCAATGTTGCTATTTCCATCATGGTTGCTATAATGTCCATTTTGGCAACAAATCACCACTTCTTACTGTCACGGTGAAAACAACTACTTCATTTTTAATTGAAATAAATTTTGTCTCAAATACACTAATGTTTTTGGGAATGCAAAATAATTGACAGGATTTCTTTCCATTGCTTCCGCTCATTGTATTTGATAGGCTTTTAGCAATGTACTAGAACCAGATATGTATCTGCTAATCTCTAACTATTGATTAACCCCAGGAGCAGCCCTGTCTTGTTATGTTTAGATGATTAATGCTCAGAACTGGGTCTAGGATCGGAGAAATAAATTTCGAATCGGTTGATGATGTAATAAATTGTAGTGTATGTGCAGTAAGGGCAAAAATCAAAAAATTGAATGATTCCAAATTTTCAGTGTGTGAAATGGATGGGCTAGTCAATTACGTGGAACAGCTGCTCTTGATAACTCATAGTCGGATTCACCATGTGAAAATTTGGGGGTCAAAATTATTTATGGTAAAATATCTCAATAATCTGGAGATAATTTTTCTATTTTTATTTTTTAAAAAAATGATTTTTATTATTCTCAACTACTAGTATGTCATTTGAAGTCTCTAACTTGTTTAGCAGGAACTCCTTATGGCATCTGAATTTGACTTGGATATGTGAAAACCTGTACAATTACAAGAGATTTACCGCACAAAAAGAAATTCGTGGCTATTCACAAAAGATCAATGGATGCTGCACCATACAAAAATTGCTCAAAAAGGAATCAAGTGTATAGACAAAACTTTGCAGTGCATCAATGGCCACTGCCAAAGTGTTCCTGATTTTGAACAAAAATAAGTTGTTCCAATGGCTTTGAGTGTAACAAGAAGTGTGGTCCTAGATGTATGATCCATAGCTGTGTTAATGGACAGTTCAAATGTTATGATGCCTAAACAACGAAAAAGGGGGCATGAATTGTTCTAAGATGAAATAAAGTTTTTGATATTATATTATTGCTTGGTTTGGACTATGAAGCAGATTTTGCTGGCAGATTTATGGGAGTTGAATCTGTTTCTTCTACCTTTTCATTTTTTAAAATTTTAATTTCATATGTTACCTAAAAAACATTACGGTAGAAACTAATTAAATTTTACTAAAAAAATTAAAAGTGAACACTCAATTTAAAATGAAGGACATACAAAATAAATATAAAAATTTAAAATACTAACCTTAATAATTCATATAGAAAACAAGATATTTTATATATTATGTAGACATAAACTTTACGAGAACTTTGTCTTACACTTTATGAGAATAGACTGTTAGATACACTCGAGGGTTTGCAAAGTTATTCAGCCTTAAAACTTACTTTCTGTAACAAGTAGATTATAAGAAATTTGAATACTTTTTGTAGGTAATGGAAACTTAAGTGTTTATGTAAATTTTAGAACATAACACTTTTATTGCTCTTAATTTTTTTGCTCTTGTTTGTTTTTGTTTTGATATATTGACATGGTTGGCAACAAGTCCTTTATATAAGTTTGCAATTGTCTCTTCTCAAAGATACAATACTTTCATCAAAGTACCTCTTAGTTTAAAAGACATCTTCGCATTTGTAAGACACAAACTTTAAATAAAGCAATGTTTCAATAATTACCTTTTGAAATTACAATAATTTATTCATAAGACACAATATAAAAAGATAACTTTTCATTTGAAAAGACATTTTTTATTTTGAAATGCACCAATATAAATTTCTATCCAATCAGTTGACGAGGTAATAAATTGTGATGTATGTGTTGTATGGGCAAAGATAAAAAATATCATAGATTCAGATTTTTGGTGTCTGAAATAGATGGGCTAGTCAATTACGTGAAACAGCTACTCTTGACAGCTCAGTTGGATTCACCATGTTATTGGTCATTGGTCATTACACCACATTATCAAATTTGGAGCTGGGGTCAAAATTATGTATGGTAAAATATCTTATTAATTTGGAAAATAATTGCTCTATTAAGTAAATATCATTACAGATTCATTTCAAATTGATTGCACCTTCCCTTGTGGTGCATTTTGGTCAAACTATCCCATCTTATAAATTGACGACGGTGATTTCGAAAGCCTCAACATCATTAGGAATAGCAACAGCTAGCAAATAGCACAAGACAACATGCAAAAAGCTTTTGTTCGCATGAAAATTTTCATCCTTTTGCTATTTGCATCGCGTAAGTCAATCCCTTTCTTACTGATCTGATTTGTTAACTGACTTTCATGTTAAATTTAATTATAATACTATTGATGCATTGTAAATTTGCAGCAATGGTATTCTCAATGGTACTGGGAGTGCAAGGGCAATCATGCACCACTGTAGATGACTGCAAAGAAATTAGGTGCATAGACAAAACTTTAGAGTGCAAAGATGGCCAATGCCAATGTGTTCCAGTTTTTGGAACAAAAATAAGTTGTTCCAATGACTTTGACTGTAACAAGAAGTGTGATCCTAGATGTAACATCCATAGCTGTGTTAATGGACAGTGCAAATGTTGTGATGCCTAAACAACAAAAAGAGGTCATGAATTGTTCTAAAATGGAATAAAGTTTTTGATATTATATTATTGCTTGGTTTGAACTAGATTTGCTTGTAGATTTAGGGGAGTTGAATTAATTTTTTTTATTTTTTTATTTTTTAAAATTTTTATTTCATATGATATCTAAAAACAATTACAATCGAAAGTAACTTAATTTTACTAAAAAAATGAAAAGTGAACATTCTATTTAAAACGGAGGACGTACAAAATAAATATAAAAATTTCAAATACTAACCTTAATAAATCCTATAGATAACACTTTAACTTATTCTAGATATATTTAAATAAGATATTTTATACATTATGTAACATAGACTTTATTCCAAATAATTATATTATAATTATGTCATTGCAGATAATTTGATCCTTAGGCTAGGATTACGGATCAAGGCAAGAGATTTCTTCTTTTCCCCCTTGGCACACATCTCATGAATGAATATATGTTAAATAATTCAAATTCAAAAGTGAAGAAATAGAAATAATGAGATATTTATTGTTTATAAATAATAGGTATAATATTTAAAAAGTTTTTAAATTATTTAAAAAAATTTTATTCTTTTAGTACGTTCAATCAAACACTTGTATTTTTATTGTAAATCAAATAGACTTTTATAACTAATAATTGGCTAATTGTCGTTAGTTAAAATATTACTTGTCATTTTATACCACGTGATGTTAACATGACATACTAAGATGTTATAATTTTTTTTCAAAAGACTATTGATATATCATAGTGAATGATAATGTGACATGATGATTAGGTATGATGACATCGTCATATGATAGTTTATGCTAACCACGTCAGTACCATGTTAACGCAACTTAGACATAAAATAATAAGTAGTATTTTGACTAATGATAATTAATTAATCATTAATCATAGAGGCTTATTTAAATCAAAATAAAAGTATAGGACTTTAATTGAACATAATGAAATAATAAGAATTTACTTAAAATTTTAAAATAATTTAGAGATTTTTTTAAATATTATGCCAAACAAAAGTAATAACATTATTTGTTCATAAATAATGAAAAATTAAAAAAAAATTTAATATCTCACATTCGAACTCTTTGGATATCGATGCTTTTTTTGAATTTTTTAAAAAAATTTCCTCCAAAACCACCAAATACGGATAAAATGTATTTGTTTCAGGCAAATCTTTCTCTCATTTGGCCACACCCAATGTGGCTATACACATTTCTGTCACAGGTGGCTGTAATTAAATTGGCTAGGACATTTCTCTAGTGTGAAAATTATTACCAGATCCCAGGCCTAAAATTCATTTATAAACTCTCCTAATTGGCTAGGACATTCCTCTAATAAGAAATCTGATTCCAGATTTCCATACTAAAACTCAACAAGCCTATTCATCTTATTCTCTCAAAATAGTACAAAATTCACTTCAAGAATACCATACCAAGTTGAGGTTTGTCCACCAGGTTGGAGAAACGTAAGGTGTCTCAATGGCATTTGTTTCTGTTCGTGTAGTGCCTGAAAGCTTGCTCTTCCATATGTCAGAAGGACTGAAATTGAGGTCCTTCTTTCAATAATTTAATAAATTACAGTATGTAATATGTACCAAAATTAGCAAAGAAATAAGTGAATAACAAAAGTGAAAAGAGGCACCCGAGCATTTGGCTTATTAGTTGGTGCATAATCCTCTTGCCTAAAGAATAGGGTTCGAATCCCCCCTCTCCCAATTATTAAAAAAAAAAAACAAAAGTGGAAAGAGACTTTGACTTTATTGTATTTTCCAATCATACATACATTGGCTTAAGTTAAATATTATTACTGACTCAATTTAACATGTATTGTGCTTTCTTAATGGTAATTATATATAGATATATTTAAATCTTTCCCCATGAATGGGAAATCAAAATGTGAGAAGGAATCAGTTGTATTCATCTCAATAAGTTGTATTTAAATGGCACTTGTTTCAGTGGGTGGTAGTGCCTGAAAAATTGTTTCGTTCTCAGAGAACGCAAAATAAGGTTCATCGGTCCTTTTTTTTTATATTTTTTTGGTTTTTGTTTTTTCTACCTCCTTTTCTTTCAATTAATCAAATTATTTACTAAAAGAATTATTTTAAATTTTAAATAAATTTTTATTCTTTTATTATATTCAATCAAACACTTGTACTTTTATTTTAAACTAAATAAACTTTTATGATTAACAATTGACTATCATTAGTCAAATATAATTTATCATTTTATATCACGTGGTGCGAACATGATATATTAACATATCATAGTGAATGATTATATGATATCATGACATGATTACATGACATTTTACACCTTCTATGTCAGTGTTATTTTAATGCCACATAAACATAAAATGACAAGTGGTATTTTGATTAATAACTGTTAGTCAACAGTTAATCATGAAAGTCTATTTGATCCAAAATAAAAGTATAAAAATTTGATTTAACGTAATAAAAAAAAATTTTATTTCAATTTTTAAAATAATTTAAAGATTTTTTTAAACATTATGCCAAACAGAAATAACAACATTATTTGTTTATAAATAATAAAAAATTTTTAAAAAATTATTATCTCACATTCAAACTATTTGGATATCAATGCTTTTTTGAATTTTTTTTTAATTTTTTCCCTCTAAAATCACAAAATACAAATAAAATGTATTTGTTTCAAGCAAATCTTTCTCTCATTTGGCTGCACCCAATGTGGCTATACACATTTCTGCCACAAGTGGCTGTCATTAAATTGGTTAGGACTAAGGGTGGAGCTAGAATAGTTTCAAGGGTAAACAAAAAGAGACACTTAACAATCAACGAGAACTTTATGTATAATCTAATTCTCATTCATCTAATAGATTAAATAAAATTCACAAGACATTGGACATAAAAAAATGCACATTAATAACAATGACGGTGTCATTCATATATATATAAGAACAAACCTCAACAATTTAAAGTAGATTTCAAATAATCTCTTATGCAATCATAATTTCCAAGCATTATCAAAACTTTTCCAAGATGATTACCTTACACCATATCAGATAATATACCTTTAATGAATAATTAGTAGCACAAAACATTGTTAGGGTTTTTACGATATACTTTATCAGAGTATGCAGCAGAATTTAAAATTATCTAGAATCCTAAACCATAGATCTCTTTAATTGAAAACAATCTAAACATAGTAAAAAGGAATTTATGGTTTACCTCAAAAGCCTGAACCTGAAATTGTTAAGTGATCTCCTCCTTGTCTTTCGATCCTTCTTGCTCCACTAACAAGTGGTTGTGTCAAACCTTGAGCAACATAAGTGTTTTGCCTTTAACAGTGATCCACACAACAAGTATTAGGAATATCTTCTCCAAGATAAGAAAGATAAACCGAATCTATGCTAGTAGACTCTCTACTTAGAGCTCTCTTGTTTTTCCCAAGTGTTTAAGATCTTAATCTCAGCACATGAGAAACTATAAATCTTTCCTAAGGATTTCAAAAAGTTTTTTCTTTAAAACTTATTTTTAAGGAGCGGCTAATTATCGTTTAAATAAAGAGATAAAAGACTTGTAATCTAACTTTTAGATGAACTCCTAATCAAATTAAAATTTGCCTAATGCATTGGGCTGCAAGTCTTCTTGGGCCATTAGAAGCTAATTAGTCCATTAATTATTTAAATAAATTAAATAAAATAAGGTCTAATTATCTCTTAAAGAAATCAGTCCATATGTTGTACAATAAACTAGTTGCAATAACCTAAAAACTCGTAAATTGAACTCTTCATTTATCTCTCTATGAAGTCTTTCAACTTTATCAATCAAATCCTATTTGATTGATTCCCAAATTAATTCCTAATAATCACCTTATATGTGTAATCCATTAGGCTTCTCATCATGTCGGCAATAAGTAGAAATTGGAATTTCAAACCTTACAAGGAATTAGAGGATTCAAATCAAATATGACTTCATCACCAATTCTCTAATTGGCCAATCATACTTATGGACCAAGATTGGCTTTTAGCAAAGCATCATGGCCACCCAAATGATAGAAAAGTCATAAGGTTTGACTTAACATTTCGTGTCTAGTCTTACTTGTGTAATTAAATCCTATCATTATGTAACCCAGAATAGTCAAAGAGCATGGTATAGTGTCTAGTCTTAATGCCTTCCTTATTTGTTATTAAGCCTTGATGTCGACTTTGGATGATACCTTAAGGAAACTCTTTTTCTTTCATCCTGCTTTGGCCAAAGATTTTATCAAGTCACATAAGCTTAATCAGCATGTAGGATACTTCCTCTTTAACAATCTTCACTTGGGGTGATGATTCCTTTATAATCAATTCATATATCTCTATATAATTCATGCTATACCCAACGACATCCTTTCTGGGCATCCTTGGTCAAGATTCGTAAAGGCGAAATCAAAGTATAACACTCCTCATACAAGATAACAATAATGTCTCTAGTCTAAGGATTATTTACATAACTAACACATGAGAATGTAATCCATAGACACTTGAGTGAAATACCAAATGAAATTCTCAAGACGGATCAAGTTCAATGAACTTGTTCTTGCTTGAACAAGCACCCATGTGGTTATTCTAAGTATCCCTATACTATCAATCATATGAGATCGATTGCCACTCTTAGTAAGGAACATAACATGAGCAGACCTTGAAGCATTATTGATGTCCTATCTCAATAATACATTAGATAGGAATATTTAGGATGTGTGCTTTGATGCATTAGAATCTCATAATTGTAACTCTTTACAATATTTATGCGAAGCACCAAATATCATAGAGCTTCATCCAAATTAGTTTTATGATAACTTATTATCCATAAAACTTACTTGATGAGGTGAAACCTTTTGAGCTTTTATACATTTTTCTATATGTATCCTTTATCCAATCGATTGGCTCTAGGGCATACACTTACAAATATATGTATGTTGACTTATGCAAGCTAAAAGAATAAATACCACAACACAAAGTATCAAAACGTGGGCTTAGCTAGTTAGCATATTAAGCTATTGGGTTGGACTGTTGGGATTTAATATGTAATGATAGGCTTAGATTTATATTAAGATCTAGTGGATATGGGTTAGTGGACTCACTTTTATTTTTTTAAATATGATAGATTTAGCATATTGGATTAGAATTTATATGTTGAGTTTAACTAGTAAGTATAAGTGTTACAATATTTTGAGAGGACCAAGTTAAGAAAATTAAAAAAAATTAATTGCATGTAAGTAAAACTAAAATATTTGGGGGCCATAGCCACCTTTTGTCATCAAGAAAAACTGCCCTTGGTTAGGAGATTTCTCCAGTATGAAAATTATTACTAGACCCCAAGCCTTAAATTCATTTATAAACTTTCCTAATTGGGTAGGACATTCCTATAATAAGAAATCTTAGTCCAAATATCCGTACTAAAGCTCAACAAGCCTATTTATCTTATACTCTTATAATAGTACAAAATTCAATTCAAGATTACCATGCCAATTTTTTTTATTTTAAGTTAGAAAATCTCTTAGGGCCAATTAACATGTTAAAATTTTATTAAGATGGGGAATGAAAGTACATTAGGCTAGAGGACATAAACCTTACTTCCAATATTACATGATATATTTCATAAATAAATCCTAAGGGATGTAATACTTCCTTTGCATAAAGTTTATAAAAACATGAACTCAATACTCTAACTTGCTTACAGGAGATAAAATAAATAAGGAGTATTACTCCCTTACATATGTTTCAATTTAACATAAGGTAAATTAATTCTATCTAACTTCAACATTAAAGAAAACCATAAATCCTTGATGTGAATAGCCTTGGTTCAAAAGGAAATCTGCAGCTTGGTTACCCTCACAATGAATATGAGTGATTCAGTAAGTGAAATAATTTAACCATTTTCGAGTGGAAGCGAAAACATACCTAATATCGTATGATCTAGTACTCCCTTCCAATATCATATTAACTACCACCTTTGCATCCATCTCAATCCAAATTTTAGAAATATTATGGTCACGACATAGCAGAAGTCCTATTGAAATGCAAGCAATTCAACTTTCAAAGAATTTTAGGGTCTAAAATTTTCAAAAAAAAATTCAAAGATTAGCATACCTATATGGTCATGTGCCACACATCCCCCCACAGCATTCTGAAATTGGTCTTTCGAGCTCCCATTCATGTTTAGTTTAATTTCATCCAAATTGGGTTTCAACCATCTAATGATTTGTGGCAGCTTGAATGGTTGATTCGACAAGGTGAAATTCCACAACTTAGTAATCTGCATATCACCTTTCCATTACTCTTTGTGCATTAAATTCCTTTCATGAATTTGGCTTAATGACTTCTCAATTCTCATATTATTCATTGAGGATACACTCCAAGTTGTCTATGCTTAGCGTCATTACCTTCAACTTAAAAGAACCAACAAATGAAAATGGGCAATAAAACACAAATATGTCCTTATTTTGTAAAATCTCCTGAATAGTATGATACCCATACTACTTGCATAATATTCTGAAGCTAATTAACAAAAACTTGGAAAAATTGAGCAAATAATTCCCAACCCTGGTGTGCTATTGGACCTTGCCAAAGGACATGAAGTAATGTCTCCTCAGAATGACAACATTGGCACTTTGTAACAAGTAAACATAGCAATATCTAGAAAAGTTATCTATAGATGTTACGAAGTATTTCTTTCCACCAATAGATGAAGTTCTATTCATATCACAAACATCGGAATGTATTAATACAAGCAATTTGGAGTTTTTTCTACCTTAGGAAATGAGCTTCTTGTGATTTTAATAACCATGCATGTCTTGCACATATTATTATTTCTATCAATATTAGGTATCAACTCTAATTTAGCCATACCATGCATTCTTGTATAATGAACATGACCTAATCTATTATGCCATAAATTAGACAATGTTGCTTTACTATCATGAATATTAAATTTGCCATCAATATAAGTAGAACTAGTAGCATTTTATTAATATTAAGCTTGAACATATTTCACATAAGTATCCACTTTCCACATAATGTCTACCTTTTGTGAGGATGAACTTATTCGCTTCATATACTAATTTGAAGCAATGCTTATTTAACAAACCACCTGACACAAGATTTTTTTTCTAACTTTCGAGACATAATAGGCATTGTTTAGAACAAGTATTTTTCCAAAAGTTTTACAGAGCCTTTTCTTTTCACTTGTTTAGTGGAGGAATATTCCATGTGTAGCACGGTTCCATCATTAATCATTTCCAAAGTCTTGATGAAACTTTTGCATTTACATACATGATTAGTTGCACCAGTGTCAATCCATCATGCTTCATCATCATGGAGAAGATTGATCTCAAAAATGGTAGTCACAAACTTGTCGTTGTTCACACCTTCTGTCTTATTTTTCAAAAGTTTACATTCCACCTTGAAGTGTCCAAGTTTGTTACAATGGAAACATGGCCTTTTTTTTGTTCCTTTTGATCTTATGACTTTTGTCATTCATTAAAATGGAATGTTTTCTTTTGTTGTGCTAGACCGGCTCGTTTGATGGTTTGTATTCCATTACATGGACCTTCGAAGTCTCAAGATTCTTTTCATTAGAATCCTTTTCTTTTTCATCTTGCTTGACTTCTTTTTGTTTGCAATAAAAGATGCATTGCTTAACTGCCTAAATTTGAAATTATTTTTTTTCCTTTTAGAGTAAACCCATTTTCCTTATAAAGTAAACCCAAATTTCCTTATAAAGTAAATTCAAATTTTCTTATAGAGTAAAAGATGCATTGTTTAACTGTCTAAATTTGAAATTAGTTTTCTTTATTTCTTTGTAAAATAAACCCATTTTTCTTATACAGTAAACCCAAATTTTGAAATTATTTTTTTTCCATTACTTAATTGCCTAAAGAGTATAATTTTTTACTTTAATTTTTCTTACAATCTGTCGATTCAATTTGAGCATTTATGAAATATGTATTTTTTCCTAAAAACCTTTCATTTTTTTTAGCTTAACTTCACTAAAATATTTTGTATTATTGTATGTAATATGTTATAGTCCAATGGAGTAAAAGATGCCCTCACAATGAATATGAGTGATTCGGTAAGTAAAATTATAATTAAAGCATTTTCAAATGGAAGCTAAAACATACCTAGTATCGTATGATCTAGTACTCCCTTCCAATATCATATTAACTACCACCTTGGCATCCATCTCAATCTAGATTTTAGAAAAATTGTGGTCATGGCATAGTAAAAGTCCTATTTAAAATGCAAGCAATTCGGCTTTCAAAAAATTATAGGGTCCAAAATTTTCAAAAAAAGCAAATATTAGCATACTTGTATGGTCACTTGCCACACCTCCCCCCACGGCGTTCCGAAATTGTTCTTTCAAGCTCCCATCCACTTTTAGTTTAATTTTGTCCAGATTGGGTTTCAACCATTTAATGATTTGTGGTGGCATGGATGGTTGATTCGAAAAGGTAATATTCAACAACATAGCAATCTACATATCACCTTTCCATTGTTCTTTGTGCATTAGATTCCCTTCATGAAGTTGCTTTAATAACTTCATAATTCTCCCTCTTATTAGTTGGGGATACACTCTTTAATTGTCTGTGTTTAGCATCATTTCCTTCAACCCAAAAGAACCAACAAATGAAAATGGGTAATAAAACTCGAATGTGTCCTTGTTTTGTGAAATCTCCTGAATAGTACCAGGCCTATACTACCAACATAATCTTCTAAAGTAAAATAACAAAAACTTAGAAAAATTGAGCAAAGAATTCCCAAACCTAGTGTGCTGCTGGACCTTACCAAAGGACATGAAGCATTGTCTCCTCAAAACGGTAGCATTAGCACTTTGCAAAAAGTAAAAATACCAATATCCAGAAAAGTCATCTATAAATGTTATGAAGTATTTCTTTTCACCAATAAATGGAGTACTATGCATATCACAAACATCAGAATGTATTAGTACAAGCAATTTAGAGTTTCTTTCTACCTCAAGAAATGAGCTTCTCGTGATTTGAATAACCATGCATGTTTTGCACATATCATTATTTTCATCAATATTAGGCATCGACTCTAATTTAGCCATACCATGCATTCTTCTATAATGAACATGACTTAATCTATTACACCATAAATTAGACAATATTGCTTTATTATCAAGAACATTAAAGGAGGCATCAATATAACTACAGCTAGAAGCATTTGTATTAATATTAAGCTTGAACATGTTTTCACATAAGTATCCACTTTTCACATATTACCTATTTTTTGTAAGGATGAACTTATCCGCTTCAAATACTAATTTGAAGCCATACTTATTCAACAAACCACCTGACACAAGATTCTTTATAACTTTCGGTACATAATAGACATCGTTCAGTGCAAGTATTTTTCCAAAAGTAAACATGAGATCCACGATGCCTTTTCCTTTCACTTATGTAGTGGAGGAATTTCCCATGTCTAGTACGGTTCCATCATTAACCACTTCCAAAGTCTTGAAAACACTTTTGTCCTTACATACATCCTTAGTCGCACTAGTGTAAATCCACCATACTCCATCACCATGGAGAAGATTGACCTTGAAAACCATAGTCACAAACTTGTTGTTCACACCTTGTGTCTTTTTTTTTCAAAGTTTACATTCTGCCTTGAAGTGTCCAAGTTTGTTACAATAGAAACATAGCCCCTTTTTGTTCCTTTTTATTTTATGAATTTTGTCATTCATTCCAATGGAATGTTCTCTTTTGTTTTACGAGATCGGCTTGTTTGATGGTTTATGTTCCATCACATGGACCTTCAAAGTCTCAAGATTCTTTTCATTAGAATCCTTTTCTTTTTCATCTTGCTTGACTTCTTGTTTTCAATAATCTTCTTCTATTTAAAGATGATTGCCAAGGTCCTCGAGAGATATTTCCTCTTTTTTATATCTCTCCACGAAAGGGAAGCTTATCACTTATAAAAGATATCACAATATCTTCATCCATTTTATGTTCATATTGCTTAAAGCTATTTAGAATGAATTCAACTGATGTAATTGCTCCATAATAAGACAATTATTAGCCATTTTGCAATTATTAAAACGATTAACTAGAAATTTCTCGTTACTTGCATCTTCGGCCATGTATCTTCCTTCTAATTTGTCATAAAGTTGTTTTTCACTCGCTTCATTCTGGTATGCATCAAACAATGCATCTGACATTCCATTAAGAATGTGTCCCATGCATATGTAGTCATTATTATCCCATTTTTGCCTCAAATGAGTTTGCTTCGCAGATTCTTCATCATCTTTTTCATCCAGCCTTTGGTGTATTTAAAACATAAGCGACCTTGAGAGTTGTAAGGAGGAAACGTGTCATGACCCGGAACTCCCCTCAAGCTCATGACAACTGTCGCGGTGCCTTGATGGGCACTCATATCCAGAAATGCCAACTGAAATCCTGCAAGACTTAATATCAGTTTCTCATTTCCCCCAGTGAGTAACTGTTTCCAAATATTATGTTCTAAAGGATTTTGAGCTATTTCCAACTTAAAACAGATAAAATAAAAGTTTTCATCTCACAAGGGCATTTTGGTCATTTTTCACTAAAAAACTTTGAAACCAGTTAAAAATTTAGTAAGCAAGTACTAATCGCATAATTCACAATTAAAAATAAGTTTAAGCATCTAAAACCTTTATTTAAAATGAAATTTTAATTATTTGAATATAATGAGAAGATAAAACAAAATATTCAATAAAATATTTTATTTTTTATAAACAGTAATTTTAGAGTTATACGTAAATACTTTTTGTAACATAAAAGCAAAATAATTTCATTCATATTGTGACACAATAAACAAATGCTTTTAAATTAATTTAATTTAATTTACAATATTAAGCGGGGTCACGAATGACTAGAAGTGAGGAAAACGGTGAACCTACAGTTCGGAGGACGCAAGTCCAATGGAAACCCTCGATGGAATCAGTTATCTACAGCCTACTTTGAACCTGAAATGGGCGAAAATGAGGGTGGTGAGATTATAAAATCCCAGTGAGTAAACAAACATCATTTAAATCAGCTAAAGCCGAGTAAAAGGAGACAATCAAAATATCCCATCATATTACGTATTTCACAATTTGAAAATTTATCCCAACCCATGCAAACGGTTGTATTTCATTTAATTTCTCATTAAGGCTTATGACTTTCATAAACATTTGGCTCATGCCATCAAATAGTACTCGATGACACCTTGAACAGAGCCGTACATTCAAGCCTGCCAAAGCTGTTAAAAATTCACATTTCACATAAAACATATTTTTCGTTGGACACCACAGCCGTTCCTTGGCGTTGGCTGAGTTCACCATCACATGGTGGTTCGACATGAAATGAACTCAAATATCACCTCAGGAGTTACCCTACGTGCCTCTACAACTGAGGTGAGCACATATAAACGGGGTTACCGTGCCCCTCTCATAGGCTGGTTCACGGAACCCGGCTACTGCAGTAAGTTAATAATTATCCCACCAATCAATAAAATTCAATAACATGATATGACAATTATTGTAATTCACCGCCATTCAAGGCTAAATACATATTTCATATATTTCAACACAAATATCAATTTAGCCATTCATGCAAATATTGCAATAAGCCATTCGATTCAAATCATAAATTTTACAACATAATAAATGGTCTCCAATTACTCTGTTTGTCATGACCCGAAACTCCCCATCGAGCCCGTGACAACCGTCGCGAAGCCTCGACAAACATTCTTCATCTCGAATGTCGATCGAAACCTCGCAAGGCTCTTGTATCAGCTTTCGCACTTTCCCAGTGAGCAATAGTTATCAAATAATCAAAATACGAAGGATTACAAATCATTTCCAAATCATAACATAACATATTGTTTTTTTTTTGGCTCACAGGGGCATTTTCGTCATTTTTGTTGAAAATCTCGAAACTTTCTAAAAATGTAGTGGGTAAGCCAAAAATATATATTTAATGAAAAAAAAAATTAAGTATCTAAAACGTTCATTTGAAGTGAAAATTTGACCATTTGAATATAATAAAAATATTCAATAAAATAAACTACTTTCTTGTAAAATAATTTTCATAAAACTATCGGTACATAATTCTTATAGCGTAAAAGATAATTATATTCATATATAC
>NC_030851.1:38805236-38807105 GCF_000208745.1 Theobroma cacao
CTCACCTTTTTCACTTAATTTCCTTGAAAATTCACACTTTTTCTTTGATTTTCTCTCTCTAGGGTTTTGTTTTTGTTTTCTCTCTCTTCTTGCTGGTTTGGCCGGCCATGGGGTGGAAGATGGGCTGATTTTGTGCCTTTTAAAAAGGAAAATAATAAATTAATAAAGGCATGACATGTGGCATCATGTCATTGGGTCGTTTTTAAAACTTTAAAAATTTTAATCCTTTTTATCTCCACCACACAATTAGTCAATCGTCAAAATGGGAATAAAAGAAGACCATGTGCTGGAAAAATGTCCTGGTGGTGGAAAATTACAAATTTGCTCCTGAGGTGGCAAAATTACCATTTTACCCTTTTACTCTAAATTATACCGAAATTAAAATTTTTCACTTCTAAACCTCAAATCCTACTCCAATAAGTCAAATTATACTCCAATAAGTCAAATGGGGCCAAAACAATCTTTTCTAAAAATTTCCATTTTATCCATAGGTGGCAAATGACCATTTTGCCCCTAGATAGCGAAAATTCCGGTTTGACTCCAAATTGATCATCGAACTCCGAATCACCATATTAAACCATTTTGGGGCTTTAAAATTCTTAATTTCATCGTAAATTTTCTATTTGATCTAGTTCGAATCTTAAATCAACTTTATTGTACCTCTAGGTAAAATACCGACTTTTGTAAATTTTACGGGACTCTCCTAACATGCAAACATGCTATCCATCACATGTATGTCATGATAAATATTTTTATAGAGTCGGGCTTGTCATCTTCTCCCCCACTTCGATCAACCATATGATCCTTCTTCTTGACTGATTTCGATATCCGGCTAAATATTAATATTTTAATATTATTTAATTAATAAAATATTATTTTATTCTAAAAATTTTATCTTGTCTCCTTGGTACCCGAAATACCTTATTATGCCTCACTTTTGGAATATTTTATCCTAAACTACTCCTTTCGTCTTTTATCACTTTTAAACATTTTAATTGACATCAATTTGCATTCTATCAACTTTATTTATCACCATATCAAAGTATGGGGTATTTCACTGTTTTTCAAAATCATTATTAAATTTCAAGACAATTTATAAAATCTTTTCATGTAAACACATTTTGTTTATAACACACAAAGATTTACCATTTAAACTTATTTTCATAAAATTTCACCAAAACCGTTTAAAAACATACTTTAGATAATTAAAATGATAGTAAGGTTACTCACCTCACAATAGCGGGATTTCTACGTCGCTATTGATTCGTATACACATACAATTATTCCTAATTGTCCGTCACCTACTTCGTTCAACACGCTTTCCTAGCAACCATTTAAATTTAATACATTTAGTGCATCAATTCTACTTTTCTCTCACTCATTTTATCATAAATCCATTCACCTAATTCACATCTTAATACATTTTTACTATAATTGATTGCATCCTTCGTTCACATAATTTTTTAGATTATTAACACCGGTAACTTATTTATGATATTAAGTGTCTATTTCAACCTTCTAAGCAACTTAAATTTTCTTCATATCACCAACTAACCAATGCATAATTAAATAAAATAAGCCAGCCTCTATATAGTCCAATTTCAAAATAAGTCATGGTAAAGAGTAAAGAAATTTTACCCAATTAAGCTAGGTTGGCCTAAATCTCCACCTTTATTTTCTTTTGGATTTTTCTTCCTTTGTTGTTTTTGGACTCTTATTCATGGACTTCTCCCATTTCTTTTTAATTGGGCGATGCCCATTCTTCCTTTATTGGACCATGTCATTTTTCTTGCTTGTTGGGCCATGCCTATTTTCCTTTCTGGTTATTTTCTTTTCCTTTCCTTTCTTTTCTTTTCTTTTCTTTCTTTC
>NC_030851.1:38811188-38823550 GCF_000208745.1 Theobroma cacao
CCAGCCACATCACAAATTTTTTTCTTCCTTCACTTTTTGCTCCACATGGTCGGCCCCCCTTTTATTTTACCAAGAAAAAGTCTTTGACTCTTTTATTGACCACATGGGCAGCTGCCCATGTTGGTCTTCTAATATATACATATTTTTTATCCTATTGTTATTTTACTTTATGTTCATTTTATTTCTTTCATTAATTCCACTACATATCCTTTAACTTTTATATGTTAAATTCGATCCTTTTAATACGTCTAAAAATTTCAATTTTCATCTAACTTCCTTTCTCGGTGCGTGTACCACCAAATATAAAAATTGCACCTCAATGGGGTATTACCATAATATTAAATATTTACTTATCCGTGTTGGTTTGACTTAACAAAACACGCGTATTTCACTTTTGTCACTTATTTCTATAAAAATTCACTTGTATTTCTTCTCCCCCACTTGGATCAACCATACGATCCTTCTTCATAACTGATTTCGACATCCGGTTAAATATTAATATTTTAATATTATTTTATTCTAAAAATTTTATCTTGTCTCCTTGGTACCTAAAATACCTTATTATGCCTCAATTGACTTCTGAATCACCCTTTTATCTTACAAATTCTCCTCCGATAAAATGTTATTATTTTATTATTATTTTCTTGGGTGCGGATCATTTTATCCTAAACTACTCCTTTCGTCTTCCATCACATTTAAACATTATAATTAGCCTCAATTAGCATCCGATAAGTTTTATTTATCACCATATCAAAGTATAGGGTATTTCAAAATGCATATTTTTCTACCATCAAATAAATTTTCCTCTTTCAAAGTAGTCTAACTTGATAATGTTGGTAGCCATCTCTTTAAATGAAGCCATTTTAAATTCCAATAACATGAAAAATAAGTTTTAAAATTGTCGGTGCAAATAGGGTTTAGATGGAATTCAAAGAATTGGCAAAATTGACTTCAAGGTGAGCCTTTCAATAGACGTTATTTGTAAGACTTATTTCTCTCTCACCACTCGGTATGCAAAGGGGAATAATGCGACTAGCCTTAGGGATACATTGAAGCCAACGTTTAACTTTGTCTTGCACTTTACAAGAGTAGACTCTTAGATACACCCAAGGGTTTATAAAATTGTTCAGTCTTAAAGCTTACTTTCTACAATAAGTAGATTATAAAGAATTTGGATGCCTTTTTGTAATTGATGGAAACTTAAGTGTTTATGTTAACTTTCAGAGCATAACGCTTTTCTTGCTTTTAATTTTTCTGCTCTTTGTTTTGTTTTTGCTTTCATGTATTGAAATGGTTGGCAACGAGTCCTTTATGTAGGCTTGCAAGTGTCTTTTCTCAAGGACATAACCCTTCCATCAAGGCATCTCTTTGTCTGAAGACTTTTTTGCATTAGAAAGACACAACCCTTGGATAAATAGAGAATTCAATAATTACCTTTTGAAATTACAATCATTCGTTCGAAAGATCTAATATGAAAAGATAATTTTTTATTTGAAAAGACATTTTTATTTTGAAAATACAATAACATAAATTTATATCCAATCGGTTGATGATGTAATCAATTGTGGTGTATGTGCTATAAGAGCAAAGATCAAGAAGTTCAAAGATTCAGATTTTTGGTGTGTGAAATGATGTGGAACAACTGCTCTTGACAGCTCATAGTCAGATTCACCATGTTATTGGTCATTAGTCATTACACCACATTATCAAATTTGGAGCCAAGGTCAAAATTATATATGGAAAAATATCTCAATAATTTGGAAAAGAATCACTCTATTAAGTAAATATCTTTATAGATTCATTTCAAATTGATTGCACCTTCCCTTGTGGTGCATTTTGGTCAAACTATCCCATCTTATAAATTGACACTGGTGATTTCAGAAGACTCAACATCATCAGGAACAAGAACAGTAAATAGCCCAAGACAACATGGAAAAAGCTTCTTTCAGCATGCAATTTTTCATCTTTCTGCTATTTGCATCATGTAAGTCAATCCCTCTCATACTAATCTCATTTGTTAACTTTCATGTTAAATTTAATTATAATACTATTAATGCATTGTAATTTTGTAGCAATGGTATTCTCAATGGTACCGAGAGCGCAAGGGCAACCATGCACCACTGTAGCTGATTGCAAAGATATTTTTTGTATAGACAAAACTTTAGAGTGCCTAAATGGCCGATGCCAATGTGTTCCCACTTTTGGAACAAAAATAAGTTGCTCCAAAGACTTTGATTGTAACAAAGAAGTGTGATCCCAGATGTAACATCCATAGTTGTGTTAATGGACAATGCAAATGTTGTGTTGCCTAAAAAACAAAAAAGTGGGCATGAATTGTCCTAAAATGAAATAAAGTTTTTAATATTATATTTTTGCCTAGTTTGAACTATGAAGCAGATTTGCTTGTAGATTTAGGGGAGATGAATCTATTTCTTCTATCTTTTTATTTTTTAAAATTTTAATTTCATATGATTCTAAAAAAATTACAATCAAAAGTGATTAAATTTGACTAAAAAAATGAAATGTGTACATTCAATATAAAACAAAGGAAGTACAAAATAAATAGAAAAATTTGAAATAGTAGCCTTAATCAATCATTTAGAAAACACTATAACTTATTTTAAGTATATTTAAACAAGATATTTTATACATTACATAGACATACACTTTATTCTAAATAATTATATTATAAACTATTTCATTTCACATAATTTGACCCCTCGGTTAGGATTAGGGATCAAGGCAATAGATTTCTGCTTTCCCCTCTTGGCACACATCTCATGAATGAATATATGTTAAATAATTCAAATTCAAAAGTGAAGAAATAGAAATAATGAGACATTTATTGTTTAAAAATAATAAGCATAATATTTAAAAAAGTTTATGTTCTTCAGAAATTTTCAAAGAAATCTTTATTCTTTTATTACGCTCAATCAAACACTTATATTTTTATTTTGAACCAAATAGACCTTTATAATTAACAATTGGCTAACTATCGTTAGTGAAAATGTACTTGTCATTTTATATGATGTAATCTTCGTATATATATAAGAAAGTGTGTTTTATTAGTGTACGGGGCAATGGCAGAGGCAGAGGGCGACGGGGGCCACCCTTCAGTTTTTATTTTTTTTATTTTCTATNCGGGGGCCACCCTTCAGTTTTTATTTTTTTTATTTTTATGGGTATAAAATGGTGAATATATAAGTTTGCCACCCTTATTTAAATCAAATAATACATGGTGGTAAGTCATTTAAGTAAAATTTTGAAAGCTTGGGTTCAATTCTATCTAGGCCCAAATTTTGAAATTTTTTTTTTCTTATAGAGTAAACCCAAATTTCCTTATAGAATAAACGATGCATTGCTTAATTGCCTAAATTTGAAATTATTTTTCTTTATTCCTTACCGAGTAAACCCATTTTCATTATAAAGTAAACCCAAATTTCCTTGTAATGTAAATCCAAATTTTCTTATAGAGTAAAAGATGCATTGCTTAACTATCTAAATTTGAAATTATTTGTCTTTTTTCGTTATAGAATAAACCCATTTTCCTTATAGAGTAAACCCAAATTTTAAAATTATTTTTCATTTTTCCATTGCGGAATTGCCGAAAAAGTATAATTTTTTACTTTTATTTTTCTTGCAATATGTTGATTCGATTTGAGCATTTATGCAATATGTACTTTTCCTAAAAATCTTTCATCTTTTTTAGCTTAACTTCACTAAAATATTTTGTATTATTGTATATAATATCCTACAGTCCCATGGAATAAAAGATGCATTACTTAATTGCCTAAAAAGTATAATTTTTTATATTGATTTTTCTTACAATCTGTTAATTTGATTTAAACATTTACACAATATGTCGTACGTTAACATGAAAAACTAAACAAGAATGTGATTAAAATATTTAGAAAATTTCAATAATCTTATCTTACTTTTCAAATTAAATAGGTACAAAGTGATTGCTAGAACCATTGACACGGATTTAATTATCGATGAATTTGAAAATATGAAAGCATGTTGAGCACAACTTATAGTACCTAATGTGAAAATCTAATATTAATTTTTCTTTCTACTTTATGTCTATTTATAATGATGATTTTGAAAACTTATATTCAAATTGTCAATAAAATTTTATTTTATAATTAATTTTATTTTGAAAGTGATTACTTTTTTGATTCGAATCGAATCATTGACCCGATTCATGACCTTGTATGATTGCTCTTTAACCACCCCTCATACAAAATCCTAGATCCGCCACTAGTACGAGGGATTTGGTCCTCTAGAAAAGATGTTATTTGGTTCTTTGAAGTGTTTTGGAAAGTTCTATAAATTGATTAATTTTAGAGATTTTTCCCAAAAATATCTATTGAAATGAGTGATTATTTAACCAATAAGTTGAATTCCAAATCGTATCTTTTGAGAACATGTTTTTTGAGACTCTAACTATGCCTTTGACACCCCCTTAATGAAAAAAAGAAGAAGTAAATTTATTTGCTTCTCAATTCGGTTTAGAGCAATGAAGGATCAAATACATAAACTTCCTAATATGAAAGAAGAAAAGGGGTAAAAAAGAAAAAAGAACAATAAAGATTTTTTTAATAGAGAGAAAGGGAATTCGAATCTTATTTTTTAGGCAAGAAATCGTGTACTAACCAATAAGCCAAATGCTCAAGTGTGAGAGCAATCCAGATTTATTACGAAAGTTATAAACATAGGAAGTCAAAAAATCTTATTTTGCCATAGCCTTAGCTATATTAAAAGTTGCAAATATATAATTTCCCATATATAGCACGGTTCCATCATTAACCGCTTCCAAAGTCTTAAAGAAACATTTGTCTTTGTATACATGCTTAGTTGCACCACTGTCAGTCCAGCATGGTCCATCATCATGGAAAAGATTGACATCGAAAACCATAGTCACAAACTTGTTATTGTTCACACTTGTGTCTTATTTTTCAAAAATTTACATTTTGCCTTGAAGTGTCCAAGTTTGTTATAATGGACACATGTCCTCTTTTTGTTCCTTTTGATCTTATGACTTTTGTCATTCATTCCAACAAAATGTTTTCTTTTGTTGCACTAGACCGGCTTGTATGATGATTTGTGTTCCATCACATGGACCTTCGAAGTCTCAAGATTCTTTTCATTAGAATCATTTTCTTTTTCATTTTACTTGACTTCTTTTGTTTGCAATAATCTTCTTTATTCGAAGATGATTACCAAGGTCCTCTTCAGACATTTCCTCTTTTTTATACTTTAGAGCTTTCTTAATGTTTCTCCATGAAAGGGAAGCTTATCAATTATAGAATATACCACATTAGCTTCATCTATTTTCAGTTCATAATGCTTAAAGTTGTTTAGAACGCGTTCAAGCTCATGTAATTGCTCCATAACAAAACAACTATCAACCACTTCGTAGTTATTAAAAAGACTAAACAAAATTTCTTGCTACTTGCATCTTTGGCCATGTATCTTATTTCCAATTTGTCCCGAAGTTGTTTTGCACTAGCTTCATTCTGGTATGCATCAAACAATGTATCCAACATTCCATGTAGAATCTGTCCCATGCATATGTAATCATTATTATCCCATTTTTGCCTTAAATGAGTTTGCTTCACGGATTCTTCATCATCTTTTTCATCCGGCCTTGGTGTATCAAGAACATAAGAGACCTTGAACATGGTAAAGAGGAAGCGCATAATTTTTTGCCATCAAATAAAGTTTCTTCCTTCAAAGCAATCTAGCATGACAATGTTGGTAGCCATTTCTTTAAGTGAAGCCATTTTGAATTCCAATAACACAAAAAGTAAGTATTAAAATTATTGGTGCAAATGGGGTTTAGATGGAATTCAAGGAACTAGCAAAATTGACTTCAAGGCGAGTCTTTCAATAGACATTACCTTTAAGACTTATTTTTTTCCCACCACTCAAGATGCAAAGCGAAATAATACGAATAGCCTTAGTGACACAATAAAGCCAATGTCTAACTTTGTCTTGCACTTTACGAGAGTAGGCCGCTAGATACACCCAAGGGTTTGCAAAATTCTTTAATCTTAAGCCTACTTGTTGAAAGATGTAGATTATAAGGAATTTGGATGCTTTTCGTAATTGATGGGTACTTAAGTGTTTATGTTAATTTTCATAACACAACACTTTTCTTTGCTTTTGTTTTGTTTTTGTTTTGATGTATTGAAATGGTTGGCAACAAGTCCTTTTCTCAAGGACACAACCCTTTTATCAAGGTCCCTCTTTGTCTAAAAGACATCTTTGCATTTGTAAGACATAACTTTTTGATAAAGTGATGTTTCAATAATTATCTTTTGAAATTATAACCATTCATTCATAAGACACAATATGAATATATAATTTTTCAATTGAAAAGACACCTTTTATTTTGAAAATACATCAACATAAATTTCTATCCAATCGATTGATGATGCAATAAATTATGGTGCATGCTCTATAAGGGCAAAGATCAAGAAGTTCAAATATTCAAATTTTTTATGTGTAAAATGGATGAGCTAGTCAATTACGTGCAATAGTGTCTCATGACAGCTCATATTCAGATTCACCATGTTATTGGTCATTAGTCATTACACCACATTGTCAAATTTGGGGCCAGAGTCAAAATTATGTATGGTAAAATATCTCAATAATTTGGAAAAGAATTGCTCTATTAAGTTAATATCTTTATAGATTCATTTCAAATTGATTGAACTTTCCATTACGGTGCATTTTGGTCAAACTATCCCATCTTATAAATTGACACTGGTGATTTCAGAAGCCTCAACATCATCAGGAACAACAACAACAACAAATAGCCCAAGACAACATGAAAAAAGCTTCTATTAGCATGAAATTTTTCATCTTTCTACTATTTGCAACATGTAAGTCAATCCCTCTCATACTAATCTCATTTGTTAACTTTCATGTTAAATTTAATTAGAATACTATTAATGCATTGTAATTTTGCAGCAATGGTATTCTCAATGGTACCAAGAGCGCAAGGGCAACCATGCACCACTGTAGCTGATTGTAAAGATATTTTTTGTATCGACAAAACTTTAGAGTGCCTAGATGGCCGATGCCAATGTGTTCCTACTTTTGGAACAAAAATAAGCTGCTCCAAAGACTTTGACTGTAACAAAGAAGTCTGATCCTAGATGTAACATCCACAGTTGTGTTAATGGACAATGCAGATGTTGTGATGCCTAAAAAACAAAAAAAAAGGGCATGAATTGTTCTAAAATGAAATAAAGTTTTTGATATTATATTATAGCCTGGTTTGAACTATGAAGCATATTTGCTTGTAGATTTACGGGGGATGAATATATTTCTTCTATCTTTTTATTTTTTAAAATTTTAATTTCATATGATATCTAAAAAAATTACGATCAAAAGTGACTAAATTTGACTAAAAATGAAAGTGAACATTCTATTTGAAATAGAGGAAGTACAAAATAAATAGAAAATTTTGAAATAGTAGCCTTAATCAGTCATCTCCATAACACTTTAATTGATTCTAAGTATATTTAAACAAGATATTTTATACATTACATAGACATAGACTTTATTCTAAATAATTATATCATAAATTATTTCATTCCACATAATTTGATCCTTCGGTTAGGATTAAGGATCAAGATAATAGATTTCTTCTTTTCCCCCTTGGCACACATTTCATGAATGAATATATGTTAAGTAATTCAAATTCAAAAGTGAAAAAATAGAAATGATGAGATATTTATTGTTTATAAATAATAAGCATAATATTTAAAAAATTTAAATTATTCCAAAAATTTTAAATAAATCTTTATTGTTTTATCACATTCAATCAAATACTTATACTTTTATTTTAAATCAAATAAACCTATACAATTGACAATTGGCTAACTGTCATTAGTGAAAATATACTTGTCATTTTATATCATGTAATTTTGGCATTTACATATATACATACATATATATATATATGAAAGTGTGTTTTATCATTGTACGAGGTAGTGGCCGCCACCCCTTAGTTTTTAATTTTTTTATTTTTATGGGTATAAAATTGTAAATCTATTAATTTGTCACCCCTATTTATCTCAAATAATTTAGCTTGACATGGTGGTAAGTCATTTAAGTTAAATTTTGAAAGCTTGAATTCAATTCTTTCTAGGCCCAAATTTTGAAATTATTTTTTTCTTATAGAGTAAACCCAAATTTCCTTATCGAGCAAAGATGCATTACGTAACTACTTAAATTTGTAATTATTTTTCTTTTTTCCTTATAAAGTAAACCCATTCCTTGTCGAGTAAATCCAAATTTCCTTATAAAGTAAACCCATTCCTTGTAGAGTAAATCCAAATTTCCTTATAAAGTAAACCCAAATTTTCTTATCGAGTAAAAAATGCATTGCATAACTACCTAAATTAGAAATTATTTTTCTTTTTTCCTTATAGAGTAAACCCATTTTCCTTATAGAGTAAACTCAAATTTTGAAACTATTTTTCTTTTTCCCATTACTTAATTGCCTAAAAAGTATAATTTTTTACATTGATTTTTCTTGCAATCAGTTGATTCAATTTGAACATTTAGGCGATGTGTATTTTTTCTAAAAACCCTTCATTTTTTTTAGCTGAACATTACTAAAATATTTTATATTATTGTATATAATATGTTATGGTCCTATGGAGTAAAAGATACATTGCTTAACTGCTTAAAAAGTATAATTTTTTACTTTGATTTTCCTTTTAATTTGTTGATTCGATTTGAGCACTTCTGCAATATGTTATACATTAATATGAAAAGCTGAATAAGAATATAGTTAAAATATTTGAAAATTTTCAATAATCTTATTTTACTTTTTCAAATTAAATAGGTACAAAGTGATTGTTAGAACTTTTGACATGGATTTAATTGTTGATGGATTTGAAAATATGAAAGCATGTTGAGCACAACTTACAATACATAATGTGAAAATCTAATATTAATTTTTCTTTCTGCTTTATGTCTATTTATATTGATGAATTTGAAAACTTATATTCAAATTATAAAAAAAATTTTATTTTAAAAGTGATTAATTTTTTACTTTGAATCGAAACATTGACCTAATCCAAGACTTTATTTGATTACTCATTAGCCACTCCTCATACAAATTTTTGGATCCGCCACTAATACGAGAGATTTGATCTTCTAGAAAAGAAGTTGTTATTTGGTTCTTTAAAGTGTTTTGAAAAATTCTATAATTTAATTATTTTTAGAGATTTTTTCAAAGAATATCTATTGAAATAAGTAATTATTTAACCAACAATTTGAATTCCAAATTGTATCTTTTGAGGGCTCTACATATGCCTTTGACACCCCCTTAATGGAAAAAATAATGTAAATTTATCTTTTTCTCACTTCAGTTTAGAACAATGAAGGATTAAATACATAGACCTTGCAATATGAAGGAAGAAAAGGGACAAAAAGGAAAATAGAACAAGCAAGATTTTTTTTTAATTGAGAAAAGGGGAATTCGAATTCTAGTTTTTAGGTAAGAGATTATATATTAACCAATGAACCAAATGTTCAAAAATGAGAACAATCAAGATTTATTAAGAAAGTTATAAGTATAGGAAGTCAAAATATCTTATTGACTTGATCTGCCAATCTGCACCAACCATGTAGTTACTGCTGTTCATTTATTTTTTTCTGCAACAAATAAGAAAGAAATTGGAAAGTGTTGCATATTATATATTGTGACTATGGAAAGAAACCAACATGATGCAGCGAATAACCAAAAGCATGACTAAAAAAGCCAAGTTGAGTGAAGACTTCCCCATATATTTCTTAAGGGTTGGACTTGGATGGATATATTTGGGTTAATACGGTGCTTGCTTTATTATAAGGAAAATCTGCCTGCTTAAAATGACAGCATGTCCTCTTAAAAAGAGGTGAACTTTCTTCTTTCCTTTTTCTTTTTTTTTTTTCTTTTTTGTCTTTTGGACAATAAACAGGGGCCAGTTAAATAGTAATTAATGTGGAATGAATTAACTTAATTACTATAATTAAACGGAAAAAACTGACATTTTGAGCTAATTCAATTTTGAGAATTAATGTTCAATTTTGAACTGTAAATTAATGGCTGATAAAGTAACTATGTACACACACCATAATCATATCATATTTCAGTGACGTATTCACTAGTAAACTTGACTACCACAATCAATTAAATAATTCAAGATTTTAAACACGTAGCTATTAACATGTCTATTAAATAAACCGAATTAAATTTTATATAACACCATACAATGAATACGTTTTTAAAACAAATTAAATTAATTTTTATATAATAAAAAATGACACATCAATAAATTATTTTATATGAATTAGCACAATAATATGAAGATTTAACCCGCCTAAGACACAACCCAATTAACTCTAAATTTAAACCCTATCATTAGAATATGTAAGAGGATTGGTTCGTAAAATAATTATAAATTATAAAATAAGAGAAACATGACTTACCCTTCATTAGACAACACTAGCTTCAATTTACTCTGTCAATGGATCAAAACAAAAAAAGTTAGGGACAAACAACATAGAAGTTAACCAAATGTTATTCAATATACCAAATATCCAAAGGCTTCATCCAAATTAATTTTATGATAACTTGTTATCCATAAAGCTTATTTGATAAAGTGAAACCTTTTGAGGTTTTATACATTTTTCTATTTGTATCCATTACCCAATTGATTGGCTCTAGGGCATACACTTACAAACATATGTATGGTCACTTATGCAAGCTAAAAGAATAAATACCACAATGCAAAGTACAAAACGTGGGCTTAGCTAGTTAGCATATTAGGCTCTTGGGTTGGATTGTTGAGATATAACATATAATGATAGGCTTAGATTTATATCAAGACTTAGTGGGTATGGGTTAATAGACTCACTCTTATTTTTTCTAATATAATATACTGTCACGACTCGGTACTCCCCTCGAGCCCGTGACAACCATCGCGGTGTCCCGGTTGACACTCATTGCTCAGAATGTCAACCCGAAATCCCGCAAGGCTTTACTATCAATTTCTCTGTTCCCTTGTGAGCAACCATTGTCAAATATCATTTTCTAAAAGATTTTAAGCCGTTTTCAACTTAAAACAAATAAAATATTAATTTTTGTCTCACAGGGATATTTTGGTCATTTTTCTCAAAAACTTTGAAACTGGCTAAAATGTAACATACAAGTACAAAAGACATAATTCATAATCAAAATGAGTTTAAAAGTCTAAAATCTTCATTTAAAACGAAATTACGGTTATTTGAATATAATAAGAAAATAAAAAAAATATTAAGTAAAATATTCTATTTTCTTAGAAAACAATATTTATAGAGTTATACGTGAATAATTTTTATAGCGTAAAAGCTAAATAAATTTATACATACTGAAATACAATAAATCAAAATATTTAATTTAATTTACAATGACAAGAGGGCCCCCGAATAAACAAAAGTAAAGAGGACTGTGAACCTACGGTTTGGAAAATGCAGATCCAACGGTAGTCCTCGATGAGATCAGCTATCTACAGCCTATACTGAACCTGAAATGGGTGGAAAGGAGGGTGGTGAGATTATAAAATCCTAATGAGTAAACAGACATCATCATAAATATCTAGAGTTGAGTACATGGAGACAATAAAATAAATCATCGTAAACTGGGTCACAACATAAGAATACATTTCATTTAAAATATGTAAAGAGGCTTATGAATTTCATAAAAACTAGACTTGTGCCATAAATCCATTCTCAGGGACACCTTGGCCTAGGCATCCTATCGGGACTGTCACGACCCGGAACTCCCATCGAGCCAGTGACAATCGCCGCGACGTCCCGATAAGCACTTATTACCCCGAATGCCGATCGAAACCTCGCAAGGCTTAGCATCAACTTCCGCATCTCCCCGATGAGCGACAGTTATTATATCTCGCATTTCAAGAAAACATAAGTTGGTTCCAACTCAAAACAATAAAATATTATTTTCTAGCTCACAGGGGCATTTTCGTCAATTTTTTTTTTTAAATTTCGAAATCCGAAAAATGTAATATGTAAGTGGAAACACATATTTCATGATTTAAATTAAATTTTGAAGTCTACAACATTCGTTTAAAGTAAAATTATAGCTATTTGAATATAATAAAAACATTAAATAAAATATCTATTTTCTTAAAACACAATATTTTCAAAGTCTTCCTAAAATAACTTTTGTAGCGTAAGAGTAAAATAAATTTATTCATATAGTAATAAAGATAATTAAAGTATAAAATTTCATTTACAGTGACACGTGGGCCCCCAACTAACCAAGAAGGTGTATAGCTACGAACCCTTACTTC
>NC_030851.1:38827323-38836541 GCF_000208745.1 Theobroma cacao
TTTTTCACTTGTTTTCCTTGATTTTCCACACTTTTTCTCTTGAAATTCCTCACCTAGGGTTTGTTCTTCCTCTCTTTCTCTCTCTTCCTTGCTTGGCCGAATATTTGGAGAGTAATGGGCTGATTTATGCTGATTTTTTAGTTAAATATTAAATTATCCAAAGCTTGACACATGGCATTTTCTTATTGATCCGTTTTTAAAATTTTAAAAATTTAAACATTTTATCTCCACCACATGATTAGTCAAAGGTCAAAAATGAGGATAAAGGAAGACCATGTGCTGGAAAAATATCCTAGTGGTGGAAAATTATAATTTTGCCTCTAGAGTGGTAAAATTACCATTTTACCCCTAAACTCCAAATTATACCAAAATTAAAATTTTTCACTTCTAAACCTCAAATCATACTCCAATAATCCAAATTATGCTCCAATAAGTCAAATGGGGACAAATAAATCTTTTCTAAAAATATCATTTTGTCTCCAGGTGACAAATGACCATTTTGCCCCTAGATAGTGAAAATTTCGGTTTGACTCCAAATTGATCCTCAAACTTCGAATTACCATTTTGAGTCATCCTTGGACTGTGACGATCTTAATCTCACCTTCAAATTTCTATTTGATCTAGTTCAAGGATTAAATCAACTTTGTTGTACCTCTAGGTACAATACCGACTTTTGTAAATTTTTCGAGACTCTCCTAGCATACAATCATGCTATCATCACGTGTACGTCATGAATAGTATTTTATAAGGTCGGGCTTTACATATACTTAGCATATTGGATTAGAATTTATATGTTGGACTTAACTAGTAAGTATAAGTTTCACAATATTTTGAGAGGGCCAAGTTATGAAAATTAAAAAAAAAAATTAATTCCATATAAGTAAAACTAAAATATTTGAGGGGCCATGGCTCCCGTTTGTTATCAAGAGAAGCCGTCCCTGGCTAGGACATTTCTCTAGTGTGAAAATTATTACTAGTTCCTAGGCCTAAAATACATTTATAAACTCTCCTAATTGGCTAGGACATTCCTCTAATGAGAATCTCAATCCAAATTTTCATACTAAAGCTCAACAAGCCAATTCATCTTATACTCTCATAATAGTACAAAATTCAATTCAAGATTACCATGCCAATTTTTTTTTATTTTAAGCTAGAAAATCTCTCAAGGCCAGCTAACATGTTAAAATTTTATTAAGATGGGAAATAAAAGTGCACTGACGTGGGAGACATAAACTTTACCTCCAATATTACATGAGATGTTTCATAAATAAATCCTAAGGGAAGTAATACTTCTTTTGCTTAAAGTTTATAAAAACATGAACTCAACACTCTAACTTGCTTACACGAGATAAAATAAATAAAAAGTACTACTCCCTTACATATTTTTCAATTTAACATAAGGTAAATTAATTCTATCTAGCTTAAAGATACCATTTAGCTCACCTTCAAGATTAAAGAAAACCTTAAGTCCTTTATGTGAATTGCCTTGGTTCGATGGTTGCCCTCACAATGAATATGAGTGATTCGGTAAGTAAAATTATAATTAAAGCATTTTCGAATGGAAGCTAAAACATACCTAGTATCGTATGATCTAGTACTCCCTTCCAATATCATATTAACTACAACCTTGGCATCCATCTCAATCTAGATTTTAGAAAAATTGTGGTCACGGCATAGTAGAAATCCTATTTAAAATGCAAGCAATTCGGCTTTCAAAGAATTATGGGGTCCAAAATTTTTAGAAAAAGCAAATATTAGCATCCCTGTATGGTCACATACCACACCTCCCCCCATGGCGTTCCAAAATTTTTCTTTCAAGCTCCCATCCACTTTTATATTAATTTTGTCCAGATTGGGTTTCAACCATTTAATGATTTGTGGTGGCATGGATGGTTGATTTGAAAAGGTGATAATCAACAACATAGCAATCTACATATCACTTTTCCATTACTGTTTGTGCATTAAATTCCCTTCATGAAGCTGCTTTAATAACTTCATAATTCTCCCTATTATTAGTTGAGGATACACTCTTAATTGTTTGTATTTAGCATCATTTCCTTTAACCCAAAAGAACCAACAAATGAAAATGGGCAATAAAACTCAAATATGTCATTGTTTTGTAAAATCTCCTGAATAGTACCATGCCTATACTACCAACATAATATTTTGAGGCAAAATAACAAAAACTTGGAAAAATTGAGCAAAGAATTCCCAAACCTAGTGTGCTGCTAGACCTTACCAAAGGACATGAAGCAATGTCTCCTCAAAACGGCAGCATTAGCACTTTGCAAAAAGTAAACATACCAATATCCAGAAAAGTCATCTATAAATGTTATGAAGCATTTCTTTCCACCAATAAATGGAGTACTATGCATATCACAAACATCGAAATGTATTAATACAAGCAATTTAGAGTTTCTTTCTACCTTAGGAAATGAGCTTCTCGTGATTTGAATAACCATGCATGTTTTGCACATATCATTATTTTCATCAATATTAGGTATCAACTCTAATTTAGCCATATCATGCATTCTTCTATAATAAACATAACTTAATCTATTACACCATAAATCAGACAATTTTGCTTTACTATCAAGAACATTAAAGGAGGCACCAATATAAACACAACTAGAAGCGTTTTTATTAATATTAAGCTTGAACATGTTTTCACATAAGTATCCACTTTTCACATATTGTCTACTTTTTGTAAGGATGAACTTATCTGCTTCAAATACTAATTTGAAGCCAAACTTACTCAACAAACCACCTAACACAAGATTCTTTATAACTTTCGGTACATAATAGACATCATTTAGTGCAAGTATTTTTCCAAAAGTAAACATGAGATCCACGATGCCTTTTCCTTTCACTTGTGTAGTGGAGGAATTTCCCATGTACAACACAATTCCATCATTAACCGCTTCCAAAATCTTGAAAACACTTTTGTCCTTACATACATGCTTAGTCGCACCAGTGTCAATCCACCATACTCCATCTCTATGGAGAAGATTTGTCAAGCCCAGCTCTATAATATACTTGCCATGTCATTCATGTACTTAATAGCATGTCTGCATACCTGGATGCCTTGAAAAATTGTTAAAAGTCAGTATTGTACTTAGTGGTACAATTAAGTCTATTAAAGCCTCAAACTAGTCCAAATAGAGATTTTGGGATGTATTTGAGAGTTATTGAACCTTAGAATGTCTTAAAATGGTGATTTGGAGTTTGAGGATTAATTTGGAATCCAATCGAGAATTTTCATAACGTAGGGGTAAAATGGTCATTTTGCCAATCGAGGGCAAAAATTGGAATGTTGGATGAGATTTTTGACCAAGTTTAACTAGTTGGAACATAATTTGAATTTGAGAAGTGAAAAATTTCAATTTCGACATTTTTCGAACATAAGGGCAAAACGGTCATTACACGTGTCCATGAGAACGTAATTGAAGTTTTTGAAATTTTATACCACCATTACACTTGTCAAACCCATGAATTTCACCTATTATCATGTTATACTTTGGATAATTATGGGATTATATGTGGTGGAAAGGAAAAGCCTTATTAGTTAAGTTTTAAATGTGAACCAATTATATGTTGCCATGTGTCAAGTTTTTATTATTTTATAATTTTCTTTATAAACTCAACATAAACTCTCCCATTCACTCTCTCATTTCCGTTCAAGCTAAAGAACAAAGGGGGAAAGTACAGAAAAACCCTAAGGAGAAAAAATTCAAGAGAAATTCATTGGATTTTCGAAAAAACGAAGCGATCGGAGGTAAGATTTTGCGATTTAGCTTAAGATCTACCTTACCCATCTTTCTTTTTCATTTTCTATGGTTGAAACTCAAGTTTTTATGATGGAAGCATGCTGGCCGAATCAAGGGGGGAAGGTTTTGATGATGGTTTTTGATAGATTTTAGGCTATTTAAGTGTTTTTAGTGTTTTGTGATATTCGGTATGACAAGTAAGAAAACAACATGTTGTTCTTCATCAAACCCTAATTGGCTGAATTCTATAAGGAATATTTTGAAGATGAATTTTGTCATATTTCATGTTATCTAGCTCGTATTTGATGATTCGTGATGTCGGATATCGAAAACGATTTTCAAAAAGTATAGTTCCTTTATTAAACGACTTGAACAATAATGAGAAAATTATAGTAAATGGACTTAGAATTGATTTCTAATGAGGTATACGAACTTATTGGATTACCGAAAGTGCAATGAATCTATTTGGAATTGAATTGGATGTTTTGGCTAATTAAACAGTGTATAGTGTGAGTTAGGTCGAATACCATTTCAGTCCAACAATAATTGAACCTACGTAGAACACCATCTTTAAGTGATTATTCGAACATTTCTCATTCAATTTCATACATTCATAAAGAGCCTGAAATAGTTTTATAACAGTTTGGCACAAATATATTGAATTACTTGTTATGTATTATGTATAGGTGGTGAGCCCTCTGGTAAGGGTAAGGATATCGTACTTGAGGACCAGGAGTAGGAGTACTCCTGTTATTATGAGTAAACAGATGATCATCTTAACTATCTAAAGTTGTTTCTACTCGTTTTTATGTTTTAAAGAATAATGATTTTAAATGGTAAATTATTATGTTTTAAAATTGAAGTGTTGGTTAAACGAAATGAGATTTATAACTTGTTTTGAAATTGAATACTAGTTTTGGAAATTGAGTAAGTGGAGACTGTATACTCGTGTTTGATATATGGTTTGAATTGATGGCTTATGACAATGTGATGGCATGAATGGCTGGATTTGTGTTTGTGTGGAATATATGAACTGTTTTGTTTTACCTTGACAGGTTGGGTAATATCATACTAGCCATGTCATGCTGTTGAAATTTTTATTTATTTGGTGGGGTAAGTGATTAGCTTACTGCAGTAGGTGGGTTTCTGTGAACTTGCCTATTAGAGGGGCACGATAAACCCCATTGTCTTTTACCTTAGTCTGAAAGGCGCGGAGGGTATCTCCTAAGGTAGTTTAGAGTTTACTTCACGTCGAACCACCACGTAAGGGTGAACTCAGCCAACGCCAAGGAACGGCTACGTTTTTAAACGTAAAAACATATTTTATGTGTATATGTTAATTTAACAGCCTTGGCGGACTCTGTTGGATGCCTAGCGTAAAGTGTCACCGAGTACAAGTTTTGGCACAAGCCAAGTTTTAAGAGAGTCATAAGCCTTGCTAATTATTTTTGATGAAATGTAATTGTTTTATATGGTTGAAATGAGTTTTAATGTTATGAATCATATTATGAAGAAATGTTTTAATTGTCTCCATTTACTAGGCTTTAGATGTTATAGATGAACTTTGCTTACTCACTGGGTTTATAAAAACCCAACCCCTTTTTTTCACCCATTTCAAGTTCAGAGCAGTCTGTAGACAGTCGATTTTGTTGGGGGTTTGCTTTCAGATATACACCATTAGAAATCGTAGGTCTACAGTCCTGTTTATTTTTTTTATTTCGGGGCTCACATGTCATTGTAAAATATTTTTGTATACCCTGGCGTTGTGTGCTATTATGTATATGAATTTATTTTGTTATTACGCTACAGTAATTGTTTATGTAGAATTTTATAAATATTGTTTTATATGAAAATGGAATATTTTATATAATATTTTTATTTAGTTCTATTAGTTATAAATTCACTTTAAATGGATGATTTAGATACCTGAATTTATTTTTAGATATGAAATGTATATTTTTTATTTATATATTATATTTTTAGCAAGTTTCAAAATTTTTAGATAAAATGATCAAAATACCCCTGTACGGTAGAAATTACTTTTTGATTGTCTTTGATTTGAAAATAGTCTATATTCCTTTAAAACACGATATTTAGTAACTGTTGCTCACAAGGGAGGTAGAAAACTGATGCTAGGGCCTTGCGAGGTTTCAGTTGACATTCCAAATAAGGTATGTCTATTGAGACATTGCGGCAATTGTCATGAGCTCGAAGAGAATACTAGGTCGTGACAATATTAACCTCTAAAACCATAGTCACAAACTTGTTGTTCACACCTTGTGTCTTTTTTTTTTCAAAAGTTTACATTCCGCCTTGAAGTGTCCAAGTTTGTTACAATGGAAACATAGCCCTTTTTGTTCCTTTTGATTTTATGACTTTTGTCATTCATTCCAATGGAATGATCTCTTTTGTTGCACGAGACCAGCTTGTTTGATGATTTGTATTCCATCACATGGACCTTCAAAGTCTCAAGATTCTTTCCATTAGAATCCTTTTCTTTTTCATTTTGCTTGACTTCTTGTTTTCAATAATCTTCTTCTATTTGAAGATGATTTCCAAGGTCCTCAAGAGACATTTCCTCTTTTTTATGTCTCTCCACGAAAGGGAAGCTTATCAATTATAGAAGATATCACAATAGCTTCAACCATTTTAAGTTCATATTGCTTAAAGCTGTTTAGAATGTGTTCACGCTGATGTAATTGCTCCATAATAGGACAATTATCAACCATTTTGCAGTTATTGAAACGACTAACTAGAAATTTCTCGTTACTTGCATCTTCGGCCATGTATCTTCCTTCCAATTTGTCCCAAAGTTGTTTTCACTCGTTTCATTCTGGTACGCGTCAAACAATGCATCTGACATTCCATTAAGAATGTGTCCCATGCATATGTAGTTATTAGTATCCCATTTTTGCCTCAAACGAGTTTGCTTCACGGATTCTTCATCATCTTTTTCATCCACCATTTGGTGTATCTAAAACATAAGCGACCTTGAGAGTGGTAAGGAGGAAACACATCTTTTTCTACCATCAAATAAAGTTTTCTCCTTCAAAGCAGTCTAACTTGATAATGTTGGTAGCCATCTTTTTAAGTGAAGCCATTTTAAATTCCAATAACATGAAAAATATGTTTTAAAATTGTCGATGCAAATGGGTTTAGATGGAATTCAAAGAATTGGCAAAATTGACTTCAAGGTGAGCTTTTCAATAAACGTTATCTTTAACACTTATTTTGCCCCTACCACTCGGTAAGCAAAGGGGAATAATGTAACTAACCTTAAGGATACATTGAAGCCAACGTCTAACTTTGTCTTGCACTTTATAAGAGTAAACTCTTAGATACACCCAAGGGCTTACAAAGTTGTTCAGTCTTAAAGCTTACTTTTTACAGTAAGTAGATTATAAGGAATTTGGATGCTTTTTGTAATTGATGGAAATTTAAGTGTTTATGTTAAATTTTAGAGCATAACGCTTTTCTTGCTTTTAATTTTTCTACTCTTGTTTTGTTTTTGCTTTCATGTATTAAAATGGTTGGCAACGAGTCCTTTATGTAGGCTTGCAAATGTCTTTTCTTAAGGACATAACCCTTCCCTCAAGGCACCTCTTTGTCTGAAAGACATTTTCGCATTTGCAAGACACAACCCTTGGATAAATAGAGGTTTCAATAATTACCTTTTGAAATTACAACCATTCACTTGTAAGACATGATATGAAAAGATAATTTTTTATTTGAAAAGACATTTTTATTTTGAAAATACAACAACATAAATTTATATCAAATCGGTTGATGATGTAACCAATTGTGGTGTATGTGCTATAAGGGCAAAGATCAATAAGTTCAAAGATTCAGATTTTTAGTGTGTGAAATGGATGGCCAAGTCAATTACGTGGAACAACTGCTCTTGATAGCTCATAGTCAGATTCACCATGTTATTGGCCATTAGTCATTACACCACATTATCAACTTTGGAGCCAAGGTCAAAATTATGTATGGCAAAATACCTCGATAATTTGGAAAAGAATCACTCTATTAAGTAAATATCTTTATAGATTCATTTCAAATTGATTGCACCTTCCCTTGTGGTGCATTTTGGTTAAACTATCCCATCTTATAAATTGACACTAGTGATTTCAGAAGCCTCAACATCATCTGGAACAGCAACAGCAAATAGCCTAAGACAACAAGGAAAAAGCTTCTTTCAGCATAAAATTTTTCATCTTTCTCCTATTTGCATCATGTAAGTCAATCCCTTTCTTATTAATCTCATTTGTTAACTGACTTTCATGTTAAATTTAATTATAATACTATTAATGCATTGTAATTTTGTAGCAATGGTATTCTCAATGGTACGGAGAACGCAAGGGCAACGATGCTCCACTGTAGCTGACTGCAAAGGAATTAGGTGTATAGACAAAACTTTAGAATGTAGATGTCACGACCCGGAACCTCCCTCAGGCCCATGACAATCGCCGCGACGTCTCTGATTGACACTCATTATCCGAAATGCCAACCGAAACCCCGCAAGGCTTACATATCAGTTTCTTTCCTTTCTTGTGAGCAATCGTTGTTAAATATCGAGTTTTTAGAGAATATACACTATTTTAGATAAAAAACAATCAAAATAAAATTTTCACCACACAGGGGTATTTAAAAATAAACTCTAGATAATTTACAATAATAATAAGTTTACTCACCGTTTGTACAAACTAAAAGCTTTCTAAGCGCCCCGATCACTACTCGTCGGGTACGACTTCTTTGCCTTTTCTGGAAGGCTCTCCTCCTAGACGCATTACAAAAATTTACACAATTCATCATATTGATGCTAAATCACTATATAATTAACTTAAATCCTAGACTAATGCATGGTATGAAATGCAATAGCCTAAAACGGCTTAAACGCGGTATTAACCTATTTTTGGCATTTTGCCCGATAAATTGCTAACGCGTTCCATTTTAGCTCTAAATCATCCCATTCTCTCTCCAACATTTCTAACCATTAAATATAAGCCAATAACCTTCTAAAAACAACAAAATCAGCTCACTCCCTTCCTTGAAAAATTCAGCCAAAAATGGGACATTAACTTGGTTAATTTTCTACTTTGTTTTTCTATCACGTTTAATCGTTTTTCATCATTTTCTCTTCATTTCCCTTAGAATAAAATCAATTCATCATCATTGTACAGCATTGAGCATCCAGCCAAGAGTGGGTATTGTGAAAATTCAATGATTTCTTGCCCAATTTAATTTCTAAACACATTTAACTAGCTAAAACTATCAATTTAACTAAAAATCAAAACCTAAAAATTTCAATTTCTCTCCCCTAGAATTTCATCCAGCCCTTGATATCACTTTTTGATCTCTCTCCTCAAGCATGCTAAATGGAAATAAAGGCATAGGAAAGGTAGAAATCAAGCTAAAATCGAAAAATCTTACCGTTAGACGCGTAAACGG
>NC_030851.1:38838119-38849255 GCF_000208745.1 Theobroma cacao
GTTTGTTTTTATTTTTTTTATTTTTATGGGTATAAAATGGTGAATATGTAAGTTTGCCACCCCTATTTAAATCAAATAATACACAGTCAAAAGTTATTTAAGTAAAATTTTGGAAGCCTGGGTTCAATTCTTTCAAGGCCCAAATTTTGAAATTATTATTTTTCTTATAAAGTAAGCCCAAATTTCCTTACAGAATAAAAGATGCATTGCGTAACTGCCTAAATTTGAAATTATTTTTCTTTTTTCCTTATAGAGTAAACCCATTTTCCTTATAAAGTAAACCCAAATTTCCTTATAGAGTCAATCCAAATTTTCTTATAGAGTAAAAGATGCATCGATTAACTATCTAAATTTGAAATTATTTGTCTTTTTTCTTTATAGAATAAACCCATTTTCCTCATAGAGCAACCGTAAATTTTGAAATTATTTTTCATTTTTCCATTGCAGGAATTGCCTAAACAGCATAATGTTTTACTTTGATTTTTCTTGCAATCTGTTGATTTGATTTGAGCATTTATGCAATATGTACTTTTCCTAAAAACCTTTCATCTTTTTTAGCTTAACTTCACTAAAATATTTTGTATTATTATATATAATATGCTACAGTCCAATGGAATAAAAGATGCATTACTTAATTGCCAAAAAAGTATAATTTTTTACATTGATTTTTCTTACAATCTGTTCATTCAATTTAAGTATTTACACAATATGTCGTACGTTAATATGAAAAACTAAACAAGAATGTGATTAAAATATTTAGAAAATTCCAATAATCTTATCTTTCTTTTTCAAATTAAATGGGTACAAATTGATTGCTAAAACCATTGACACGGATTCAATTATCGATGAATTTGAAAATATGAAAGCATGTTGAGCGCAACTTATAATACCTAATGTGAAAATCTAATATTAATTTTTCTTTCTACTTTATGTCCATTTATAATGATGACTTTGAAAACTTATATTCAAATTGTAAATAAAATTTTATTTTATAATTAATTTTATTTTGAAAGTGATTACTTTTTTGCTCCGAATCGAATCAGTGACCCGATTCATGAACTAGTATGATTGCTCTTTAACCAACCCTCATACAAAATCCTAGATCCGCCACTGGTACGAGGGATTTGGTCCTCTAGAAAAGAAATTGTTATTTAGTTCTTTGAAGTGTTTTGGAAAGTTTTATAATTTGATTAATTTTAGAGATTTTTCCCAAAAATATCTATTGAAATGAGTGATTATTTAACCAATAATTTGAATTCCGAATCGTATGTTTTGAGAACATGTTTTTTGAGACTCTAACTATGCCTTTGACACCCCCTTAATGAAAAAAAAAAAGAAGTAAATTTATTTGCTTCTCACTTCGGTTTAGAGCAATGAAGGATCAAATACATAAACTTCCTAATATGAAGGAAGAAAAGGGGCAAAAAAGAAAAGAGAACAATAAAGATTTTTTTTTAATTGAGAGAAAGAGAATTCAAATCCTGCTTTATAAGCAAGAGATCACGTACCAACCAATAAGCCAAATGCTCAAGTGTGAGAGCAATCAAGATTTATTAAGAAAGTTATAAACATAGGAAGTCAAAAAATCTTATTTTGCCATAGCCTTAGCTATATTAAAAGTTGCAAATCAATAATTTCCCATGTATAGCACGGTTCCATCATTAACCGTTTCCAAAGTCTTAAAGAAACATTTGTCTTTGTGTACATGCTCAGTTGCACCACTATCAGTCCACCATGGTCCATCATCATGGAAAAGATTGACATTAAAAACCATAGTCACAAACTTGTTATTTTTCACACTTGTGTCTTATTTTTCAAAGGTTTACGTTTTGCCTTGAATTGTCCTAGTTTGTTATAATGGAAACATGTCCCCTTTTTGTTCCTTTTGATCTTATGACTTTTGTCATTCATTCCAACAAAATGTGTCACGACTCGAAACTCCCCATCGGGCCCGTGACAATTGCCGCGAGGCCTCGACAAACATTCTTCACCCCGAATGTCGATCGAAACCTCGCAAGGCTCTCGTATCAGCTTCGCACTTCCCCGGTGAGCAATAGTTATCAAATATCAAAATTCGAAAGATTACAAATCATTTCCAAATCAGAACATAACATATTGTTTTCTGGCTCACAAGGGCATTTTCGTCATTTTTGTCAAAAATCTCGAAACTTGCTAAAAATGTAGTAGGTAAGCAGAAAATATATATTTAATGATTTAAAAACAAATTAAGTATCTAAAACGTTCATTTGAAGTGAAAATTTGACCATTTGAATATAATAAAAATATTCAATAAAATAAACTATTTTCTTGTAAAATAATTTTCATAAAACTATCTGTACATAATTCTTATAGCTTAAAAGTTAATTATATTCATATATACTATAAAGCAAATAACCAAAGCATAAAATTTCTTTTACAGTGACACATGGGCCTACATCTAACCAAAATGCATCGAAAGCTGGAAACCTACAGCTTTAACCGATTCGAGTCCAAATGAAGGTTCTTGTCAAGTCAGCTAACTACGAAATTCCCTGAGCCTGAAATGTGAGGAAATGAGGGTGGTGAGATTATAAAATCTCAGTGAGTAAACAGATACCATCTAAACTATCTAAAGTCGAGTAAATATAAACAATTGAAATAAGTCATCATACTGTAATTTCATTACCTTTCAACTCATATCAACCAAATAAAATCAATCCATATAAATCGAGTAATCAACTTGGCTTATGAATTTCTTAAAATTTTGGCTCGTTCTAGAACTCATACTCGGTGATACCTTGCGCAGGGCATTCAATCGAGTCCGCCAAGGCTGTTAAAATTTTTGTATACACTTAAAATATATTTTTAGTTTGAGAAAAATACAGTCGTTCCTTGGCGTTGGCTGAGTTCCCCTTCACGTGGTGGTTTGGCGTGAAGTGAACCCTAAGCTTTACCCTATGAGATACCCTACGCGCCTCTCCGTTCGAGGCAAGAATATAATGTAGTTTACCGTGCCCCTCTAATAGGCTGGTCCACGGAACCCCCTGTGTAGTGAATAATTAATATATACTCCACCAATCAATAAAATTCATTCTAGCATGACATGGCAATTTATCGCAACCTAGCATCTCAAAGCTGAATACTCAATACAAATATTTCTAACACCAAAATCAGTTTAGCCATTCATGCTCATATATTGTCATAAGTCATTCAATTTAAAACCATAAATTTACAACACAAACAGGCAATCTCTAATTACTCTATTTTCAAAACCAGTATTCGATTTTTCCAGAAAATTTATAAAATCATTTTATAAAATCGTAATTTCTCCTAAAACATAGCAATTTACCATTTAAACCCATTTTTCATAAAATCACACAATTGTATAAAACTACTCTAAATAATTAAGACGATAATAAGTTCACTCACAGTTCTAGGAGTCGATGTACTCCTAATCCCAATCTCCAAGCACAATCTTTGTACTTTTTTCAGTGTACTTTGCTCACCACCTATCCACAATGTACAATACATAATTCACCACATCAATGCTTGACCATTATAAAATTAATTCAGGCTCGGTATATATGCATGATATGATATACAACTTATCCGACTACTGCTTAAATGCGGTGCTGACCTAATTCAGCCTATTATCTCCAATTTAACTCCAAATCAATTCTTCTCACTTTCTACACTCCAATTATACGTAAATTACCTTAGTGACTGTGAATGAGATTCAATTTATCAGTCTAGATAGTAAATTACGAAAATACCCCTAGTGGGTAAAAATTCATATTTTTGCTCCGAAAACTCCCATTATTTTTTTAGGCTCATAATTCATTATTATTCATCATAATTCCTCAAATAAACATCAAGATCAGCAGCCAATATTCTCCTAAAAAATTCGGCCAATAATGGTAATGGAGGAAAATAAATTCTTTTCTTATTGTTTTGTTCCTAAATATGCTAAACTAACTAAAAACACTAACATAACTTAAATTCAAATTAATCTATCAACTTTCTCTCTCCTAACCCATTTTGATCAGCCATCAATTCATCATGAAAACATGTAATTTAAGCATGGAAAATAAGGAGAAATGCTTAAGGAAAATAGATTTCAAGTTTAAGTTGAAAAATCCTACCTTTTTCACTTGTTTTCCTTGATTTTCCATACTTTTTCTCTTGAAATTCCTCACCTAGGGTTTGTTCTTCCTCTCTTTCTCTCTCTTCCTTGCTTGGCCGAATATTTGGAGAGTAATGGGCTGATTTATGCTATTTTTTTAGTTAAATAATAAAATATACTAAGCTTGACACATGGCATTTTCTTATTGGTCCATTTTACAAACTTTTAAAATTTTAATCCTTTTTATCTCCACCACACAATTAGTCAATGGTCAAAATGAGGATAAGGGATGACCACGTGCTGGAAAAATATCTTGGTGATGAAAAATTATTGTTTTGCCCTTGGGGTGGTAAAATTACCATTTTACCCCTATACTCCAAATTATACCGAAATTAAAAATTTTTTTTTCACTTCTAAACCTCAAATCATACTCCAATAAGTCAAATGGGGCCAAAAAATCTTTTCTAAAAATTCCCATTTTGTCCTCAGGTGACAAATGACCATTTTACCCCTAGATAGCGAAAATTCTGGTTTGACTCCAAATTGATCCTCAAACTCCGAATCACCATATTAAACCATTCTGGGACTTTAAAATTCTCAATTTCATTGTAAATTCTCTATTTGATCTAGTTCAAGGCTTAAATCAACTTTGTTGTACCTCTAGGTACAATACCGACTTTTTGTAAATTTTTCGGGACTCTCCTAGCATGCAAACATGCTATCCATCACATGTATGTCATGACAAATATTTTTATAGAGTCAGGCTTGTCATCTTCTCCCCCACTTGGATCAACCATATGATCCTTCTTCATGACTGATTTCGACATCCGACTAAATATTAATATTTTAATATTATTTTATTAATAAAATATTATTTTATTCTAAAAATTTTATCTTGTCTCCTTGGTACCCAAAATACCTTATTATGCCTCCCTTGACTTCCGAATCGCCTTTTATCTCACAAATTCTCCTCCGATAAAATTATTATTATTTTATTGTTATTTTCTCACTTACGGAATATTTTATCCTAAACTACTCCTTTCGTCTTTTATCACTTTTAAACATTTTAATTGACCTCAATTTGCATTCGTTCAACTTTATTTATTATCATATCAAAGTATAGGGTATTTCAAAATGTTTTCTTTTGTTACACGAGACCGGCTTGTATGATGATTTGTGTTCCATCACATGGACCTTCAAAGTCTCAAGATTCTTTTCATTAGAATCCTTTTCTTTTTCATTTTGCTTGACTTCTTTTTGTTTGCAATAATCTTCTTCTATTCGAAAATGATTACCAAGGTCCTCTTGAGACATTTCCTTTTTTTCTACGTTAGAGCTTCCTTAATGTTTCTCCATGAAAGGGAAGCTTATAAATTATAGAATATACCACAATAGCTTCATCTATTTTCAATTCATATCACTTAAAACTATTTAGAATGCGTTCAAGCTCATGTAATTACTCTATAACAAAACGATTGTCAACCACTTTACAGTTATTGAAAAGACAAACCAAAATTTCTTGCTACTTGCATCTTTGGGCATATATCTTACTTCCAATGTAAAGCCCGACCTTATAAAATACTATTCATGACATACATGTGATGATAACATGATTGCATGCTAGGAGAGTCCCGAAAAATTTACAAAAGTCGGTATTGTACCTAAAGGTACAACAAAGTTTATTTAATCCTTAAACTAGATCAAATAGGAATTTTAAGGTGAGATTAAGAATTTCACAGTTCATGGATGACTTAAAATGGTAATTTGGAGTTTGAGGATCAATTTGGAGTCAAATCGAAATTTTTACTAACTAGGGGCAAATGGTCGTTTGCCACCTGGTGACAAAATGAAAATTTTAGAAAAGAATTTTTTGGCCCCATTTGACTTATTGGAGTATAATTTGACTTATTGGAGTATGATTTGAGGTTTAGAAGTGAAAAAATTTTAATTTCGGTATAATTTGACGTATAAGGGTAAAATGGTAATTTTGCCACATCAGGGGCAAAATTGTAATTTTCCACCACCAGGATATTTTTTCCAGCACATGGTCTTCCTTTGTCTTCATCTTTGACCCTTGACTAAACATGTGGTGGAGATAAAATGTTTAAATTTTTAAAATTTTAAAAACGGGCCAATGACATGATGCCATGTGTCATGCCTTTATTAATTTATTATTTTCCTTTTTAAAAGGCACAAAATCAGCCCATCTTCCACCCCATGGCCGGCCAAACCAGCAAGAAGAGAGAGAAAACAAAAACAAAACCCTAGAGAGAGAAAATCAAAGAAAAAGTGTGAATTTTCAAGGAAATTAAGTGAAAAAGGTGAGATTTTTTCTATTAAGCTTGAGTTTTCTTATTCCCAAGCATTTCTCTTTATTTTCCATGATTAAATTACATGTTTTCATGATGAATTCAATTCTGAAAAAATGGGTTAGGAGAGAGAAAGTTGTTGGATTTATTTGATTTTAATTTATGTTAGTGTTTTTAGTTAGTTTAGCATATTTAGAAACAAAACAACAAGAAAAGAATTTATTTTCTCCCCCAACCATTAATGGCTGAATTTACCATGTAGTGAGTGAGGATGAGTTTGATTTTATTCTAGGAGAATTGGTTAAGGAATGATGAATTATGAGCCTAGAAAAATAATGGGAATTTTCGGAGCAAAAATACGAATTTTTACCCACTAGGGGTATTTTCGTAATTTGCTGTTGGGACTGATAATTTGCACCACACTGAGGGACATTAAGTTAATTTGGGTGCAATTGAGGTATAGAAACTGAAAAGAATTAAATTGGAGTTTAAACGGACCCGTTAGGAATTTAATCGGGTGATAAGACGAATTAGGCCAATACCGGGTTTAGATAGTTACCAGTGCATTTTTGCATTCCATATCATGCATTGGTAGTCTAAATTAGTTTAATTTTGATTTAGTACCAACTTGGTGAAACTCTCGATTTTGTACTGTGTCAAGGTGGTGAGTCCTCCGATAAAGGCAAGGAAATTGCATCCGAGGACCAGTAGACAGAGTGCTTCGAAAGTCTGCATTCTAGACATTGTGAGTAAACTTACTGTCATTTTAATTATCTAGGGTGGTTTTTAGATGCTTTCATGAATTCTATGGAAAAAGGAATTTAAAAAGATAAATTTTCATGTTTTATGAATAAATGAGTTTCAATGAAATTAAATTATAAATTGTTTTGAAATTAATAGTGATTTTGAAAAATAGAGTACACGGAGACTGTTAATTGTGGCAATTTGATTGTTTAAATTAACTGGCTTATGATAAATCGAGCATGATTGGCTAGTTGGCAATTGTATTGAAATGCGAATTGTTTGGTTACCTTGAAAAACTACGAATTACAAAATTGCCATATCATGTTATTGAGTTTTATTATATGGTGGATTATATATTAATTAATCACTGCAGTAGGGGGTTTCTGTGGACCAGCCTTTTAGAGGGGCACGGTAAACCCCATTATATTCTTACCTCGAACGGAGAGGCGCGTAGGGTATCTCCTGGGGTAAAGTTTAGGGTTCACTTCACGCTAAACCACCACGTGAGGGGGAACTCAGCCAACGCCAAGGAACGGCTATGTTTTCAAAACAAAAACATGATTTATGTGAAATGTGAATTTTAATAGCCTTGGCGGTCTCGGTAGGATGCCTCGGCCAAGGTGTCCCCGAGAATGGATTTATGGTACAAGCCTAGATTTTTATGAGATTCATAAGCCTCTTTACGTGTTTTGAACAAAATGTGTTCTAATGCTATAACCCAGTTTATGATGATTTACTTTATTGTCTCCATGTATTCAACTCTAGATGTTTATGTTGATGTCTGTTTACTCATTGAGATTTTATAATCTCACCACCCTCATTTCCACCCATTTCAGGTTCAATATAGACTGTAGATAGCTGATCTCATCGAGGACTACCGTTGGATCTATATTTTTTCAAATCGTAGGTTCACAGTCCTCTTTACTTTTGTTTATTCGGGGGCCCTCTTGTTATTGTAAATTAAATTTAATATTTTGGCTTACTGTATTTAAGTATGTATAAATTTATTTAGCTTTTACGCTATAAAAATTATTCACGTATAACTCTATAAATATTATTTTATAAGAAAATAGAATATTTTACTTAATATTTCTTTTATTTTCTTATTATATTCAAATAACCATAATTTTGTTTTAAATGAAGATTTTAGACTTTTAAACTCATTTTGAATTTGAATTATGTGTTTTGTACTTGTATATTACGTTTTAGCCAGTTTCAAAATTTTTGAGAAAAATGACCAAAATACCCCTGTGAGACAAAATATTAATATTTTATTTGTTTAAAGTTGGAAACAGCTTAAAATCTTTTAAAACACGATATTTGACAATGGTTGCTCACAAGGGAACAGAGAAACTAATAGTAAAGCCTTACGGGGTTTTGGGTTGACATTTCGGGCAATGAGTGTCTATCGGGACACCGCGGCGGTTATCACGGGCTCGAGGGGAGTATCGGGTTGTGACATCCAATATGCCTCAAGGTTGTTTTGCACTAGCTTCATTCTAGTATGCATCAAACAATGTGTCTGATATTCCATGAAGAATTTGTCCCATGCATATGTAGTCATTATTATCCCATTTTTGCCTCAAATGAGTTTGCTTCACGGATTCTTCTTCATCTTCTTCATCCGGCCTTGGTGTATCTAGAACATAAGCGACCTTGAACGTTGTAAAGAGGAAGTGCATATTTTTTTGCATCCAATGAAGTTTCTTCCTTCAAAGCAGTCTAGCTTGAAATGTTGGTAGTCGTTTCTTTAAGTGAAGCCATTTTGAATTCCAATAACACAAAAAGCAAGTCTTAAAATTGTTGGTGCAAATGGGGTTTAGATGGAATTCAAGGAACTAGCAAAATTGACTTCAAGGCGAGTCTATCAATAGACGTTACCTTTAAGACTTATTTATCCCCCACCACTCGGTATGTAAAAGGAAATAATACGAATAGCCTTAGTGATACAATGACGCCAACGTCTAACTTTGTCTTGCACTTTATGAGAGTAGGTCACTAGATACACCCAAGGGTTTACAAAATTCTTCAATCTTAAAGCCTACTTTTTGAAAAATGTAGATTATAAGGAATTTGGATGCTTTTCGTAATTGATTGGAACTTCAACATTTACGTTACTTTTCATAACACAACATTTTTCTCTGCTTTTGTTTTGTTTTTGTTTTCATGTATTGAAATGGTTGGCAACAAGTCCTTCTCTCAAGGACACAACCCTTTCATCAAGGTGCCTCTTTGTCTAAAAGACATCTTTGCATTTGTAAGGCACAACTTTTGGATAAAGCGATGTTTCAATAATTTTCTTTTGAAATTACAACAATTCGTTCAAAAGACACAATATGAATATATAATTTTTCATTTGAAAAGAAACCTTTTATTTTGAAAATACATCAACATAAATTTCTATCCAATCGGTTGATGACGCAATAAATTGTGGTGCATGCTCTGTAAGGGCAAAGATCAAGACGCTCAAAGATTCAAATTTTTTAGGTGTGAAATCGATGGGCTAGTCAATTACATGCAACAGTTACTCATGACAGCTCATATTCAGATTCACCATGTTATTGGTCATTAGTCATTACACCACATTGTCAAATTTGGGGCCAGGGTCAAAATTATGTATGGTAAAATATCTCAATAATTTGGAAAAGAATTACTCTATTAAGTAAATATCTTTATAGATTCATTTCAAATTGATTGAACTTTCCATTGTGATGCATTTTGGTCAATCTATCCCATCTTATAAATTGACACTAGTGATTTCAGAAGCCTCAACATCATCAGGAACAACAACAGCAAATAGCCCAAGACAACATGAAAAAAGCTTCTGTTAGCATGAAATTTTTCATCTTTCTGCTATTTGCATCATGTAAGTCAATCCCTCTCATACAAATCTCATTTGTTAACTTTCATGTTAAATTTAATTATAATACTATTAATGCATTGTAATTTTGCAGCAATGGTATTCTCAATGGTACCGAGAGCGCAAGGCCAACCATGCACCACTGTAGCTGATTGCAAAGATCTTTTTTGTATAGACAAAACTTTAGAGTGCCTAGATGGTCGATGCCAATGTGTTCCTACTTTTGGAACAAAAATAAGCTGCTCCAAAGACTTTGACTGTAACAAAGAAGGGTGATCCTAGATGTAACATCCATAGTTGTGTTAATGGACAGTGCAAATGTTGTGATGCCTAAAAAACAAAAAAAAAAGGCATGAATTGTTCTAAAATGAAATAAAGTTTTTGATATTATATTATTGCTTGGTTTGAACTATGAAGCAGATTTGCTTGTAGATTTACGGGAGATGAATCTATTTCTTCTATCTTTTTATTTTTTAAAATTTTAATTTCATATGATATCTAAAAAAATTATGATCACAAGTGATTAAATTTAACTAAAAAATGAAAGTGAACATTCAATTTAAAACAAAGGAAGTACAAAATAAATAGAAAATTTTGAAAGAGTAGCCTTAATCAATCATATAGATAACACTTTAACTTATTCTAAGTATATTTAAACAAGATATTTTATACATTACGTAGACATAGACTTTATTCCAAATAATTATATTATAAGTTATTTCATTCCACATAATTTGATCCTTCGGTTAGGATTAGGGATCAAGATAATAGATTTCTTATTTTCCCCCTTAGCACACATTTCATGAATGAATATATGTTAAATAATTCAAATTCAAAAGTGAAGAAATAGAAATGATGAGATATTTATTGTTTATAAATAATAAGCATAATATTAAAAAAATTTAAATTATTCAAAAATTTTCAAATAAATCTTTATTGTTTTATCACGTTTCAATCAAATACTTATACTTCTATTTTAAATCAAATAAACCTATACAATTGACAAATTGGTTAACTGTCGTTAGTGAAAATATACTTGTCATTTTATATCATGTAATTTTGGCATTTACATATATATCTATATATATATATATATATATATATATATATATATATATATA
>NC_030851.1:38849311-38852710 GCF_000208745.1 Theobroma cacao
TATATATATATATATATATATATATATATATATATATATATGAAAGTGCATTTTATCATTGTAGGAGGTAGTGGACGCCACCTTTTAGTTTTTAACTTTTTTTGTTTTTATGGGTATAAAATTACAAATTTATTAGTTTGTCACCCCTATTTATCTCAAATAATTTAGCTTGACATGGTGGTAAGTCATTTAAGTTAAATTTTGGAAGCTAGAATTCAATTCTCTCTAGGCCCAAATTTTGAAATTATTTTTTTCTTATAGAGTAAACCCAAATTTCCTTACCGAGCAAAGATGCATTACATAACTACTTAAATTTGAAATTATTTTTCTTTTTTCCTTATAAAGTAAACCCATTCCTTGTAGAGTAAATCCAAATTTCCTTATAAAGTAAACCCAAATTTTCTTATCGAGTAAAAAATGTATTACAGAACTACCTAAATTAGAAAATTTTTTTTCCTTATAGAGTAAACCCATTTTCCTTATAGAGTAAATTCAAATTTTGAAATTATTTTTCTTTTTCCCATTACTTAATTGCCTAAAGAGTATAATTTTTCTACCTTGATTTTTTTTGCAATCTGTTGATTCAATTAGAACATTTAGGCGATATGTATTTTCTCTAAAAAACCCTTCATTTTTTTTAGCTTAACATTACTAAAATATTTTATATTATTGTATATAATATGTTATGGTCCTATGGAGTATAATATCTATTGAAATGAGTAATTATTTAACCAACAATTTGAATTCCAAATTGTATCTTTTGAGGGCTCTACGTATGCCTTTGACACCCCCTTAATGGAAAAAAAATGTAAATTTATCTTCTTCTCACTTCAGTTTAGAGCAATGAAGGATCAAATACATAGACTTTGCAATATGAAGGAAGAAAAGGGACAAAAAAAAAGAGAACAAGCAAGATTTTTTTTTTAATTGGGAGAAAGGGAATTCGAATTATATTCTTTAGGTAAGAGATTATGTACCAACCAATGAACCAAATGTTCGAAAATGAAAACAATCAAGATTTATTAAGAAAGTTATAAGTACAGGAAGTCAAAAAAATCTTATTGAGCCATAGCCTTAGCTATATTAAAAGTTGCAAATCAATAATTCCCTAGGTGCTCCTTGGTACCCCAAAATGGCTTATGTCAGAGGCATGGGGGTGGATCTTCGTACGAGCATTTACACCAAGTGTTTTCACAAATGCAAATCGTGCATCTTCGGCAAACATTTTTGCAATCTCCATCATGATGGCATCCGAAGGAAACAACATTCCTTGCTTCAACTCTCTTTATCTGCCAATCTGCACCAACCATGTAGTTACTGCTGTTCATTTATTTTTTTCTGCAACAAATAAGAAAGAAATTGGAAAGGGTTGCATATTATATATTGAGATTAAGGAAAGAAACCAACATGATGCAGCCAATAACCAAAAGCATGACTAAAAATGCCAAGTTGAGTGAAGGCTTCCCCATATATTTCTTAAGGGTTGGACTTGGATGGATTTATTTGGGTTAATATGGTTCTTGCTTTATTATAAGGAAATCTGCCAGCTTAAAATGGCAGCATGTCTTCTTAAAAAGAGATGAACTTTCTTCTTTCCTTTTTTTTTTTTCTCTTTTGTCTTTTGGACAAGAAACAGAGGCTAGTTAAATAGTAATTAATGTGGAATGAATTAACTTAATTACTATAATCAAACAGAAAAAATTGACATTTAGAGCTAATTCAATTTTGAGAATTAATGTTCAATTTTGAACTGTAAACTAATGGCTGATAAAGTAACTCTATGTACACGCATCATAATCATATCATATTTCAGTGACGTATTAACTAGTAAACATGACTATCACAATCAATTAAATAATTCAAGATTTTAAACACGTAGCTATTAACATGTTTATTAAATAAACCGAATTAAATTTTATATAATACCATACAATGAACATGTTTTTTAAACAAATTAAATTAATTTTCATATAATAAAAAATAACACATCAATAAAATATTTTATATGAATTAGCACAATAATACGAAGATTTAACCTGCTTAAGACACAACCCAGTTAACTCTAAACCTAAACCCTATCATTAGAATATGTAAGAGGATTGGTTCTTAAAATAATTATAAATTATAAAATAAGAGAAATATGACTTATCCTTCATTAGCCAACACTAGCTTCAATTTACTCTGTCAATGGATCAAAACAAAAAATGATAGGGACAAACAGCATAGAAGGTAACCAAATGTTATTCAATGTACCAAATATCCAAGGGCTTCATCCAAATTAGTTTTATGTTAACCTGTTATCCATAAAGCTTATTTGATAAAGTGAAACCTTTTGAGGTTTTATACATTTTTCTATTTGTATCCACTACCCAATCGATTGGCTCTAGGGCATACACTTACAAACATATGTATGTTCATTTATGCAAGCTAAAAGAATAAATACCACAACACAAAGTACCAAAATGTGGGCTTAGCTAGTTAGCATATTTGGCTCTTGGATTGGACTGTAGAGATATAACATATAATGATAGGCTTAGATTTATATTAAGACTTGGTGGGTATGGGTTAATAGACTCACTCTTATTTTTTTCAATATTATAGGCTTAGCATATTGGATTAGAATTTATATGGTGGGCTTAACTAGTAAGTATAAGTTTCACAATATTTTGTGTCACGACCCGGAACTCCCCATCGGGTCGTGACAACCGCCACGACGTCTCGATAGGCACTCATTACCCCAAATACCGATCGAAACCCCGCAAGGCTTAGCATTAGTGTCAAAACCTGTTTTATAAAATAACTACGACATCATTTACACGCTCAATAGAATGTTTGCATGTTTAGGAAGTTCGAGGAATCGTTAAAAAACAATATTGCCCCAATGGTACCATTAAGTCGATTAAGCCTTTAACTAGTTCAAATAGGAATTTTGAGGTGAAATTAAGAGTTTCAGAGTTTAGGGATGACTCAAAATGGTAATTCGGAGTTCGATGATCAATTTCGAGTCAAACCGAAATTTTCACTATCTAAGGGTAAAATGGTCATTTGTCACTTGGGGACAAAATGAGAATTTTGAGAAAAGATTTTTTTTTTTGGCCCCATTTAACTTATTGGAGTATGATTTGAGTATTGGAGTATAATTTGAGGGTTTGGCAGTGAAAAAGTTTAATTTCGGTGATTTCCGGAGTGTATGGGCAAAATCGTAATTTTTCCATCCACGGACAAAATATGAGATTTTGAGAGAATTAGATCAAATTTGACAAATTGGAGAATGGTATAGTATAAGGGATGAAAAATATGTCCATGGGCAATTTTTCACTTTTTTGGGTAAAAATATAATTTTTGACTTTTACGGGGGCAAAAGTGTAAATTTCAAAAATTACTCCACCAAGACTTTGG
>NC_030851.1:38853819-38866623 GCF_000208745.1 Theobroma cacao
TGGTTTTGAAAATAGAGTAATTGGAGACTGCCTGCTTGTGTTGTAAATTTATGGTTTTAAATTGAATGGCTTATGACAATAAATGAGCATGAATGGCTAAACTGATTTTGGTGTTAGAATTATTTGTACTGTGTATTTAGCCTTGAGAGGCTAGGTTGCGATAAATTTACCATGTCATGCAGAAAAAGATTTTATAAATCAGGTGGTAGATAAAAGATTAGCTACTGCAGTAGTGGGCGGTTCCGTGGGCCAGCCTATTAGAGGGGCATGGTAAACTCCTTTATATTCTCACCTCGGTCGTAGAGGTGCGCAGGGTATCTCTTGAGGTGGGCTTTTTGAGTGCACTTCACGTGTACCACCGCATGAGAGTGAGACTCAACCAACACCAAGGAAAGGCTATGTTTCAAAATAAAAATATGATTTATGCGAAATATTAATTTTTAACAACCTTGGCGGGCTCGATTGGATACCCCTAGTCCAAGTGTCACCGAGTACAGGATTTGACATGAGCCAAGTTTTGAGTAATTCACGAGCCATATTGATTATTTGGTTGAAATGAATATTCGTGATGTGAAAAATTTACTAAAATTAATTATTTTTTAATTATCTCCATTTACTCGTCTTTAGATAGTTTAGATGGTGTCTATTTACTCACTAGGATTTTATAATCTCACCACCCTCAATTCCCCACATTTCAGGTTCGGGATAGCCGGTAGATAGTCGATTGCATCAAGGACTTCAGTTAGCCTTGCATTGTCAAAATTATAGGTTCACAGACTCGCATCTTATTGGTTAGTTGAGGGCCCACATGTCATTGTAAAAGTAATTTTATACTTTAGTTATTTTATTTAAAATATGTATGAATATATTTAGCTTTTACACCATGTTTTTGACGGGTTTCGGTATTTTCAAAAAAAATGACGAAAATGCCCCTGTGAGCCAGAAAATAATATTTTATTGTTTTGATTTGGAAACGACTTATGATTTCTTGAAACGCAAGATTTAATAACTGTCGCTCACCGGGGAGATGCGAAAGCTGATGTTAAGCCTTGCGGGGTTTCGATCGGCATTCGGGGTAATAAGTGCCTATCGGGACGTCGCGACCTTTGTCACGGGTCCGATGAGAGTTCCGGGTCGTGACAATTAGCTTCCGCATCTCCCCGGTGAGCGACAGTTATTAAATCTCGCATTTCAAGAAATCATAAGTCTTTTCCAAATCAAAATAATAAAATATTATTTACCCGCCAAAAACATGGTGTAAAAGCTAAATATGTTCATACATACTTTAAATCAAATAACTAAAGTATAAAATTACTTTTACAATGACACATGGGCCCCTAACTAATCAATAAGATGCGAGTCTGTGAACCTACAATTTTGTCAATGTAAGGCTAATCGAAGTCCTTGATGCAATCAGCTATCTACTGGCTATCCCGAGACTGAAATGTGGGGAATTGACGGTAGTGAGATTATAAAATCCCAGTGAGTAAACAGACACCATCTAAACTATCTAAAGACGAGTAAATAGAGACGAATTAAAATATTCTTTTCCAATATATGTTTCATAACATGAATATTCAGTTTACTCAATTAATCAACATGGCTTATATATCTCACAAAACTTGGCTCCTGCCAAAATCATTCTTCCGGATACCTTCGTCAAGGTATCCCACTGAGACCGCCAAAGTTGTTACAAATTCATATTACGCATAAAACACATTTTTCGTTGAACATCGTAGTCGTTCCTTGGCGTTGGTTGAGTCTCACTCTCACGTGGTGGTTAACGTGAAGTACACTCAAAAAGCCCACCGCAGGAGATACCCTACGCGCCTCTACGACCAAAGTGAGAATATAAAGGAGTTTACCGTGCCCCTCTAATAGGTCGGCCCACGGAGCCCCCCACCACTGCAGTAGCTAATCTTTAATCCACCAATTGATCAAATCTCAAGGGCATAGCATGGTAATTACATTACTAACCAATTTATCAAGGCAAAACAAACAGTTCATATTTTTCAACACAAGTATAAATTCAGCCAATCATGCCAATTTATCACAAGCCATTTAATTTAAAATCATAAATTTACAACACAAGCAGGCAGTCTCCAATTACTCTATTTTCAAAATCAGTATTCAATTTTTCAGAAAATTTATAAAATCATTTTATAAAATCACAATTTCTCCTAAAACATAGCAATTTACCATTTAAACCCATTTTTCATAAAATCACACAATTGTATAAAATTACTCTAGATAATTAAGACGATAATAAGTTCACTCACAGTTCTAGGAGTCGATGTACTCCTAATCCCAGTCTCCAAGCACAATCTCTGTACTTTTACCACTGTAATTTACTCACCACATATCCACAATGTACAATACATAATTCACCACATCAATGCTTGACCATTATAAAATCAATTCAGGCTCGGTGTATATGCATGATATGATATGCAACTTATCTGACTATCGCTTAAATGCGGTGTTAACCAAATTCGGCCTATTACCCGATTAAATCGATATACACGTCCGTTTAAACTCTAAATTAATTTTTTCCAGTTTCTATACCTCAATTGCATCCAAATTGACTTAATGTCCCTCAGTGTAGTCCAAATTATCAGTCTCGATAGCAAATTATGAAAATACCCCTGGTAGGTAAAAATTCGTATTTTTACTTTGAAAATTCTCATTATTTCTCTAGGCTCATAATTCATCATTATTCATCATAATTCCTCAAATAAACATCAAGATCAGTAGCCAATATTCTCCTAGAAAATTCGGCATAATGGGTTTCAATGGGAGAAAATTATTTTTCTAGCTTATTTTTGCTATAATTCAATATAACCTAACTAAAATCACTTAATTCAAACAAAATCAACCAAAACTCAAGCTCAAAACTCATCCATGGAGGTTTGGCCAGCATGGGTGTCCATACCCACTTTCTAATTTTGCATGGAAATGAGAAAAAAATGCATGGATAGTGAAAATCACAAGAAAAATCAATGAAATTTACCTTTTCAATGCTTGATTTCTTGATTTCTCTTGATTTTCCCCAAATTTTTCAGCTAGGGTTCTTATTTATTTTCCCTCTTTTTTCTCTCCTGGTTTGGACAGCTTGAAGAAGATGAGAATTCTGGAAATTTTGACCTTTTTAAAGGCTAAAATAATATAATATTATTTTATTCATTTTTTTTGTTTTATTAATTTCTTAAATTCTAGCCATCCATTTGTTTCCAAATTTTCACCATACACTTATCCCACATATCCATAGCTTAGATAAAATTCTCAGACTTATCCAAAGTCTTGGTGGGGTAATTTTTGAAATTTACACTTTTACCCTCATAAAAGTAAAAAATTACATTTTTACCTCAAAAACTGAAAAATTGCCCATAGACATATTTTTCATCCCTTATACTCATACCATTCTCCAATTTGTCAAATGTGATCTAAATTCTCTCAAAATCTCAAATTTTGTCCGCAGGTAGAAAAATTACGATTTTCCCCTTATACTCCAAAAATCACCAGAATTAAACTTTTTCACTGCCAAACCCTCAAATTATACTCAAATACTCAAATCATACTCCAATAAGTTAAATAGGGCCAAAAAAAATCTTTTCTAAAAATTCTCATTTTGTCCCCAAGTGGCAAATGACCATTTTGCCCCTAGATAGTGAAAATTCTTGTTTGACTCTGAATTGATCCTCAAACTCCGAATTACCATTTTGAGTCATCCCTGAACTATGAAACTCTTAATTTCACCTTAAAATTCCTATTTGAACTAGTTCGAGGCTTAATCGACTTAATGGTACCATTATGGGCAATATCGTCTTTTAACGATTTCTCGAACTTCCTAAATATGCAAACATTCTATTGAGCATGTAAATGACGTCGTAATTATTTTATAAAACAGGGTTTAACATTTTGAGAGGGCCAAGTTAAGAAAATTAAAAAAAATTAATTGCATGTAAGTAAAACTAAAATATCTGGGGGGCCATGGCTCCCCTTTGTTATCAAGAGAAGTCGTCCCTAGCTAGGACATTTCTCTAGTGTGAAAATTATTACTAGATCCCAGGCCTAAAATACATTTATAAACTCTCCTAATTGACTAGGACATTCCTCTAATGAGAAATCTCAATCCAAATTTTCATATTAAAGCTCAACAAGCTTATTCATCTTATACTCTCATAATAGTACGAAATTCAATTCAAGATTACCATGCCAATTTTTTTTTATTTTAAGCTAGAAAATCTCTCAAGGCCAGCTAACATGTTAAAATTTTATTAAGATGAGCAATAAAAGTACACTAAGGTGGGAGACATAAACCGTACCTCTAATATTACATGAGATATTTCATAAATAAATCCTAAGGGAAGTAATACATCATTTGCTTGAAGTTTATAAAAACATGAACTCAACACTCTAACTTGCTTACACAAGATAAAATAAATAAGGAGTACTACTCCCTTACATATGTTCAATTTAACATAAGGTCAATTACTTCTATCTAGCTTCGAGATACCATTTAGCTCACCTTCAACATTAAAGAAATCTTTAAGTCCTTGATGTGAATAGCCTTGGTTCGATGGTTGCCCTCACAATGAATATGAGTGATTCGATAAGTAAAATTATAATTAAAGCATTTTTGAATGGAAGCTAAAACATACCTAGTATCATATGATCCAGAACTCCCTTCCAATATCATATTAACTACCACCTTGGCATCCATCTCAATCTAGAGTTTAGAAAAATTATGGTCATGACATAGTAGAAGTCCTCTTTAAAATGCAAGCAATTCAGCTTTCAAAGAATTATAGGGTCCAAAATTTTCAAAAAAAGCAAATATTAGCATACTTGTATGGTCACGTGCCACAACTTCCCCCACGACATTCCGAAATTGTCTTTCAAGATCTCATCCACTTTTAGTTTAATTTTGTCCAGATTGGGTTTTAACCATTTAATGATTTGTGGTGGCATGGATGGTTGATTTCAAAAGGTGATATTCAACAACATAGCATCTACATATCACCATTCCATTGCTCTTTATGCATTAAATTCCCTTCATGAAGCTGCTTTAATAACTTCATAATTCTCCCTATTATTAGTTAAGGATACAATCTTAATTGTCTGTGTTTAGCATCATTTCTTTCAACCCAAAAGAACCAACAAATGAAAATGGACAATAAAACTTGAATATGTCCTTGTTTTGTAAAATCTCCTAAATAGTACCATGCCTATACTACCCGCATAATATTCTAAAGCAAAATAACAAAAACTTGGAAAAATTGAGCAAAGAATTCCTAAACCTAGTGTGCTACTAGACCTTACCAGAGGATATGAAGCAATGTCTTCTCATAACGGCAGCATTAGCACTTTGCAATAAGTAAACGTACCAATATCTAGAAAAGTCATCTATAAATATTACGAAGTATTTCTTTCCACCAATAAATGAAGTACTATGCATATCACAAACATCGAAAAGTATTAATACAAGCAATTTAGAGTTTCTTTCTACCTTAGGAAATGAGCTTCTCGTGATTTGAATAACCATGCATGTTTTGCACATATCATTATTTTCATCAATATTAGGTATCAACTATAATTTAGTCATATCATGCATTCTTCTATAATGAACATGACTTAATCTATTATGCCATAAATCAGACAATGTTGCTTTACTATCAAAAACATTAAAGGAGGCATCAATATAACTACAACTAGAAGCATTTTTATTAATATTAAGCTTGAACATGTTTTCACATAACTATCCACTTCTCACATATTGTCTATGTAACGAATGCTCTTCGATCGCTACCGGCGTTCGAGTCTTGCGAGGGACCCCGCCAAGTCCCGAACAAGCCTTGTTCGAAACCTTTGTGTAACAATGAACCCATTCCACTAATTTATTTAGTTACTTGAACCATACATCCTTTATGTAACGTAACTTAAACAATAGCTATGATAACTCAACTCAACTTTTATTCAACATGATTGTAGAAGTACATCAAGGTCTTTAATATCCAATCATACATTTACATTAATACTATTTATAATCAAATTATGCTACGAATGACTCGACCTGTAGCAGCGGAGTGACTCAGAATGAAATGCTATGAGATGGCTTTACCTATCCGCGGTGAACCATAAGTGCCGATGATTGCACGCCAGGCCGATTACTATCTGCAAAAGGGAAATAAGGGGGTGAGTCTCACAAACTCAGTGATCATCAGCTCCGTGAGTAGGGTGTAGATGGGAAACAAGCATAAAGTAAAGAAGATTTAAATATATAAAAACATAAGAACATGTAAACCATTTAAAAGCAAATAGGACATTGTGCCTTACACATAAAACCAAGGATTTTTATGCAAGAAATCATTTAACCATCATTGTCAAAATCAGTGTGAGTGAAAGATTTCTATCATCAAAATTGTTTAACAACTTGCTCAAGGTAATTCAACAAAAACATGCACGCTCCGGTAAAATCAAGTGTTATCAAGCTCATACCACAAATTCGCCAATCATCTCGTACATGAGGAATTAAATCCAACATCATAGTATAAAAAGGGGAGTTGTGGAAAATCTTATAGTTTCACCATGCAAAAAGGACAAAAGTTTGGAAAACCTAAAGAGATATCACTCTTGAGTACGTAACAAAAATAACAACTCGTGGACCCGTTTCCATGTAATAACATTCGGGAGCCTCACTCCACCGGATCCCACAACCATGGTAGTCTCAACAATGTTGGCCCACATCGGAGAATCAAGCGGTAGTAACAGCGTATATCACTTGTGGCCTAGCCATGTATATATCACAAACCATGGCCCAAGCCATGTCTAACAACCCTCAGTGACTCAAAGGTTTTCTAGCTGTAGCTCACTTGTGAACAAAGGTCACACTATACTGATGTGACATTCGGCCTACTCTCGAATCTCCCATTTTGATAAAACCATTTAAAAATCAAGTTGGGTTCTCAAAAGTTTATTTCAAATCCATTTCAAAAGTACCAATCATGGTAACACAATAAAACCTCTTTTCGTAAGACTTTTGCATTGTAAAACCTTTGCATGAGGTTTAAATATCAAATCGGCATGGTGATTGTAAAATTCATTCATGAATGCACATCACACAATCAACAAGGCACATTTTGATATAAACCGTATTAAAAAGCTTGTTTCCCAATTTTAAAAAGTCTTTACATATATATAGCTTTTATATATATATANNNACTATATATATAGTCTTTATTATATATATATATATATATATATACATATATATATATATATATATATTTGAAGCCATTTTCAAGGGTATGGCATCCACAATTTCCTAGTATTTCTATCAACTCATGCTTTCCACAATTTGCATTTAAGGTAAACTAACACGTATATACATTTATAGTTACACGATTTTTAAAATGGGTACCCCCTACTCACTCTACAATAACGGGATACTACTTCGCTATTGACTCAGATCCGTATCTAGGCAATTCTACTTGCCAGTCACTCATTACCTCGTCTGGCACACCACCACAACACACTTCTCTACTTATACGCTTCCTAGCAAAAATTCGAACTCAATACACTTAATTATGCTCGAGTACGGGTAACACATCAATCATTAAATCCTTAACCTAATTTCATATTTTTCATCAACCTCAATCACAAGCATTTAACAAGCATTCCACCTACTATTAACCGATTATAATCAACACAACACAATTTAGACATATTGCACACTTACCTTTCAGTTTTAGCTTGAATTCCACACTTATAGCTCATAATTTCCTCATACCCATGGTCACCATTGCTGCCACATATATAAACAATTAATATACATCTCATTTCTTTTGTTTACTTGTGATTTTAAGACCAAAATACTTACCCATAGCTTATCTAGCTCAAATCACCATGGATTCCAAGATTGGCCCATAAGCATGCATCTATTTCTTTCAATTCTTGGAGGACCTTTGCTGACACAAACATTCTCACACAATTACCAACTCATTTCCTCAAGAAATCACAACTAAAATCAAAGTTCTACTTACCTTCCTTAGCTTGAAACCACTGGGCCAACCTTCCTTGTCTTTTTCTTTTTTCTCCTTTCTTTCATTCTTCCTTTCTCCTTTCTTCCTTTCTCTCTTTGTTTCCAAGCCAATTCTCTCTCTTTTTCTTTCTAAAGGTGCAGATTTTCTAAAGGCAAAGATATTTTGCCATTCCTTGGTGTGGGCGGATTCTCCCAAGTTCCCCACCACTCAAATTTTCTTTCTTTTCTTCTCCCATAGGTGAATTGCCCAAAGCTTGGTCATTTTGTCATTTTCTTTTTTCCTTCATGTGGTTACAATCACAAGTCAAAAAACTTTTGGACCTTTCCACTCGCCACCTTCATTGACCATTTTCTTTCCATTATTTTCTTTTCTTTGCTCTTTACATGTCATGCTAATCAATTCTCTTTCTTTGTTTTATTTCTATTAAATATTATGTTTATGCCTTTTTCTTTTCAATTCACATTACCATTCTTACTTGTATACCATGGGCTATCCTTGCCAAACCATGGTTTTCTTCAATTAAATACTTTTTATTCTTTTTCTCTTTATCAACTTTCACATGGTGGAGTCCCACATGTTTCCCACTAACTTCCTTCTTTTTGCATACAATGATTTGCATGTAATAGTGAATTTTACATGTATATCTCATATTTCACATAATTTAACCTTCCGGGATTAGTAAATTTTCATTTAACTCTAAATATTAAAATTTGCACATAAGTCCTCAAACTTTTCGTTATTTGCCATGTGACCTTCCAAACTTTCATCCTTTATAATTTTTTTTTTTTTCATCCTTTACAATTTGGTCCTTCCACATTTCTTAAACTCTAATATCCTTTTATCTTTCTTCCTTTACACGTGTACAAACAAAATATAAAATTTTCACTTCACCAAGGTATCACTATAATATTTAAATATATATTTACCCGCTCTAGCTCTATTTAATAATGACACGTGGGCCCCACTATAGTCGTTTTTCTTCAAAATTCTTTTATTTTTCTTCTCCCCCACTTAGATTAATCATATAATCCTCTTTCATGACTAATTTCGACAACAAATAAAATATTTAATAGTTTAATATTATTTTATTAATAAAATATTATTTTATTTTAAAATTCTCTACTTGTCTCCTCAGAACCCAAGATGTCTCACTTTGTCTCAGTTTACTTCCAAATCACCTTTTAACTCGCTAATTTATCCTCGATAAAAATATTATTATTTAATTACTATTTTCTCTCGTGCGAAATATTTTATTCCAAACATTCTTTTCACTCATCACTGCCCCTTGTCACTCAAATTTACGTCAATTGCCCTTGCGTCTTATCGATACGGTTATGTTGACTATTATACGGGGCATGGGGTGTTACAGTCTACCTTTTGTAAGGATGAACTTATCCGCTTCAAATACTAATTTGAAGCCATACTTATTCAACAACCACTTGACACAAGATTCTTTATAACTTTCGGTACATAATAGACATTGTTTAGTGCAAGCATTTTTCCAAAAGTAAACATGAGTTCCATGGTACCTTTTCCTTTCACTTGTGTAGTGGAGGAATTTCCCATGTACAACACGGTTCCATCATTAACGGCTTCCCAAGTCTTGAAAACACTTTTGTCTTTATAAGCATGCTTAGTCGCACCAGTGTCAATCCACCGTACTCCATCACCATGGAGAAGATTGACCTTGAAAACCACAGTCACAAACTTGTTGTTCACACCTTGTGTTTTTTTTTTCAAAAGTTTACATTCTGCTTTGAAGTGTCCAAGTTTGTTGCAATGGAAACATAGCCCTTTTTTGTTCCTTTTGATTTTATGACTTTTTTCATTCATTCCAATGGAATGTTCTCTTTTGTTGCACAAGACCAGCTTGTTTGATGGTTTGTGTTCCATCACATGGACCTTCAAAGTCTCAAGATTCTTTTCATTAGAATCCTTTTCTTTTTCATATTGCTTGACATCTTGTTTTCCATTATCTTTTTCTATTCGAAAATGATTCCCAAGGCCCTCGAGAGACATTTCCTCTCTTTTATGTCTATCCACGAAAGTGAGGCTTATCAATTATAGAAGATATCACAACAGCTTCATCCATTTTAAGTTCATATTGCTTAAAGCTGTTTAGAATGCGTTCAAACTGATGTAATTGCTCCAAAACAGGACAATTATCAACAATTTTACAATTATTGAAACGACTAACCAAAAATTTCTCATTACTTGCACCTTCAGGCATGTATCTTTCTTTCAATTTGTCCCAAAGTTGTTTTTCACTCGCTTCATTTTGGTACAAACCAAATAATGCATCTAACATTCCATTAAGAATGTGTCCCATGCATATGTAGTCATTATTATCCCATTTTTGCCTTAAACAAGTTTGTTTCACGGATTTTTCATCACCTTTTTCATCCACCCTTTGGTGTATCTAAAACATAAGCGACCTTAAGAGTCGTAAGGAGAAAACGCATCTTTTTCTACCAACAAATAAAGCTTCCTCCTTCAAAGCAGTCTAACTTGACAATGTTGGTAGCCATCTCTTTAAGTGAAACCATTTTAAATTCCAATAACACGAAAAATAAGTCTTAAAATTGTCGGTGCAAATGGGGTTTATATGGAATTCAAAGAATTGGCAAAATTGACTTCAAGGTGAGCCTTTCAATAAACATTATCTTTAAGACTTATTTCACCCCCACCACTCGGTATGTAAAGGAGAATAATGCAACTAGACTTAAGGATACAGTGAAGCCAACGTCTAACTTTGTCTTGCACTTTACAAAAGTAGACTCCTAGATACACCCAAGGGTTTATAAAGTTGTTTAGTCTTAAAGCTTACTTTCTGCAGTAACTAGATTATAAGGAATTTGGATGCTTTTTGTAATTGATGGGAACTTAAGTATTTATGTTAACTTTCAGAGCATAACGCTTTTCTGGCTTTTAATTTTTCTGCTCTTATTTTGTTTTTGCTTTGATGTATTGAAATGGTTGGCAACGAGTCCTTTATATAGGCTTGCAAGTGCCTTTTCTCAAGGACATAACCCTTTCATCAAGGTACCTCCTTGTCTAAAAGATATTTTCACATTTCCAAGACACAACCCTTGGAATAATAGAGGTTTCAATAATTACCTTTTGAAAGTACAACCATTCATTCATAAGACACAATATGACAACATAATTTTTCACTTGAAAAGACACATTTTTATTTTGAAAATACAACAACATAAATTTATATCCAATCGGTTGATGACGTAATATATTGTGGTGTATGTGCTATAAGAGCAAAGATCAAGAAGTTCAACGTTTTAGATTTTTGGTGTGTGAAATGGATGGGCTAGTCAATTATGTGGAACAACTGTTCTTGACAGCTCATAGTCAGATTCACCATGTTATTGGTCATTAGTCATTACACCACATTATCAAATTTGGAGCCAAGGTCAAAATTATGTATGGTAAAATATCTCAATAATTTGGAAAAGAATTGCTATATTAAGTTAATATCTTTATAAATTCATTTCAAATGGATTGCACCTTCCCTTGTGGTACATTTTGGTCAACCTATCCCATCTTATAAATTGACACTGGTGGTTTCAAAAGCCTCAACATTATCAGGAACAGCAACAAAAAATAGCCGAAGACAACATGGAAAAAGCTTTTTTCAGCATGAAATTTTTCATCTTTCTGCTATTTGCATCATGTAAGTCAATCCCTCTCCTACTAATCTCATTTATTAACTGACTTTCATGTTAAATTTAATTATAATACTATTAATGCATTGTAATTTTGCAGCAATGGTATTCTCAATGGTACCGGGAGCGCAAGGGCAACGATGCACCACTGTAGCTGACTGCAAAGGAATCAGGTGCATAGACAAAACTTTAGAGTGCAGAGATGGCCGATGCCAATGTGTTCCTACTTTTGGAACAAAAATAAGTTGTTCCAAAGACTTTGACTGTAACAAAGAAGTGTGATCCTAGATGTAACATCCATAGTTATGTTAACGAACAGTGCAGATGTTGTGCTGCCTAAAAAACAAAAAAGTAGGCATGAATTGTTATAAAATGAAATAAAGTTTTTAATATTATATTATTGCTCGATTTGAACTATGAAGCAAATTTGCTTGTAGATTTAGGGAAGATGAATCTATTTCTTCTATCTTTTTATTTTTTAAAATTTAATTTCATACGATATCTAAAAAAATTACGATCAAAAGTGATTAAATTTAACTAAAAAATGAAATGTTAACATTCAATATCAAACAAGGGAAGTACAAAATAAATAGAAAAATTTGAAATAGTAGCCTTAATCAATCATATAGATAACACTATAACTTATTCTAAGTATATTTAAACAAGTTATTTTATACATTGTGTAGACATAGACTTTATTCCAAACAATAATATATAAATTATTTCATTTCACATAACTTGATCCTTCGGTTAGGATTAGGGATCAAGGCAATAGATTTCTACTTTTCCCACTTGGTACACATCTCATGAATGAATATATGTTATATAATTCAAATTCAAAAGTGAAGAAATAGAAATAATGAGATATCTATTGTTTAAAAATAATAAGCATAATATTTAAAAAAAATTTATGTTCTTCATAAATTTTCAAAGAAATCTTTATTCTTTTATTACATTTAATCAAACACTTGTATTTTTTATTTTGAACCAAATAGACCTTTATAATTAACAATTGGCTAACTATCATTAGTCAAAATGTATTTGTCATTTTATATCATGTAATCTTGGCATGCACATATATATAT